>NW_009920463.1:0-35419 GCF_000696875.1 Nestor notabilis | reverse complement strand
GGAATGCCAAGGAGACAGAGAAAAACCGTATGCTGTTCATATGAAATAGAGAAAAAAAAACCAACCAGAAATAAGAGAATATTTTTGCTATCTAGACAGAGATTTTGAATTGTGAAGAAGAACCTTTTCCTGCCCCATTCTGGGAAATGTAATCTTAGCTGCAGTCACCGTAAATTCACAGATCTCATCTGATGCTTATTTCTCAAAATCCGTAATATTGGCTAATTTCCAGCATGAAGACTGTCAGTATTGGCACTGGCAGTGAGTTCTAGTGTCCCTAATGGGAAACTGTGGCTTGTTCTTCAAGGAGGAAATAATGGTGCAACTCATGGAATGTGAAAGCATCCAAGACTTTATGAAAGAGACTTAAAACTACAGATCAAAGAGCCTTAAGCTTTGCAGAAAGAAAAACAATTGCAATGTGAGCCAGCTAGGGAGAACTAAGGAAAAAACCCATATTTAGCCTGCAAATTGAGGGAGCTTGAAAATAATATGAACTTTGAAAAAGCATTTATGTTAATGTCTGGGAATATTCAGAAAACTGCCCACCAAGAGATTTTTTTCCCCCCCTTGAAGAAAATGTAAAGCTTGCCCAAGACTGACCATCTGTATTTAGTGTGTTTGCGCAAAAGCATTCACCCAGTTTGATAAAGAGGCATATACATAAACTGAAAAAGATCAGATGGAAAAGTTGCATCTAAAATTTGGAGGAACAAGGATTAGCTGCAGCTTTGCATTTGAGTTTTAGCATAGAAGTCAGTATCAGGGGAACACTGGGGTTACACAATATTTAATAGACGTGAAAAGACAGAGAAGCATTGACATTGGCTTAAATTTGGCAAACTTTGTAACAGGAAGAAAACACATGGAGACAAAAAACTGAACCTTCTGGTTTATTGCTAAAGGAGATAGTCACGAGGGAATGTGTACAACTCCAGAAGTGGGAAAAATTGAGTCTGAAATTTAAACAGTTGCAATACAGGATAGCCCAGCAAGGTGGTGAGCTCATAATCAGTCTGTATTTGCAGATGGTTAATAACCTTGTGACTGGTGCCCAGAAAAGCTGTGGAAATTCCTCTCAGAGATGCGGTCCATTTGAAGCCAATGATTTGTAGGCAATCTCTTTGCAGTATAAAAATGCTTTTGCTGCCAGAAGCAGGAACTGTTACACCAGGCATGTTCAGGGATAGTTGTTCAGGAGAGCTGGGAAATGCCAGAAGATTTCAGATTTTTTAACTGTTGAAATTCTCTGCAGCTGAAAGCAAGTGGAAAGTCCTGTTTCTAACCCTGTGGATGGCACTGGTCATGTTAGCATATCTTGAGCTGCTCCTGACAAGTGAGCCAAGTCTAGCTGCAGAAATGAACCCAATTAATTTGGACTGAAATGAATTAGGAAATGATTGCACAATCACCTAAACTTGCATTTTTAAGAACGAAAGTATATTTCATCCATGACAGCTGGGGGAGGTAGACTGTGAAGTGTATGTGAACAATTCCCGACTCAGAGTAGCTATAACCTTCTGGCTGCTTCATACCACCTAACATTTCTTCCCTGAGTTGTTTAATCTAATATTAGGTAAATATTAATTTAATATTAGGTGAAATTAATCAAGTCCTAATTAATTTTCACAGCTCACCGCCTTCTGGAGAATATGAGCAGCCTGAATTTCAGTAAGGGACACTGAAGCACAGAGAAAAGATGTGTTGCTACAGCTTATACTACAACTCACTGTCAGGACCTGGAATATGACTCATTGCACATAGAGGTCACCCCAGCTCTGGGTTTCATACCTGGACCACCACAGGCCAGATGAGTATTGTGGTATGATACGGACACTGTCTGTTCTGTGAAACACTCATATGTATACAGAAAGGAAAGAAAATAGCTGCAGGCAAGCTCAGGGATTTTAGACATAAAACTCCAGGCTCTGCTCTGAGAGGCGTAAATCCCTGGAAACCCATGCAGTTCCTCAAGGTTCATACAAAAGCTGTTCGGACCCGAATTTGACTTTTCAGCCTTCAAAGTACTGCACAGAATTCCCACATGAAAATGAGTAGTTTCAACCATTTAAGGAGGCTCAAGTCACTCAGGTCCTGGAGCAAGGGTCCCCCTCCTCTTCCCTTGATGTCACAAGGAGATTAAAGCAAGGCTGCTGACTGAATACACCCACATCACCACTGCCTGTAACAGGGAGATTTACAGCACTCATTACATGCCAGAGGAGTTAAAGGCCATGCACCTCATCAGGACCTGTTCCCAGTTTATAGCTGTCGCCCACCAGCCCCACTAATGATTCCAGATAATTGCTCCTTGAATATTCCCAGTCACCTTGACTTACTGCTCTCTCCCTGTGAGTCATGCTATGAGTCTACAACGTGGTATGCAGAGGAGAAAAAAAAAGCTTTCTTACATCTGGCTTTAATTGTATTCATTTTTAATTAAGTTCTGTGGTTTTCATATCAATAATGCTGGCCTGGAAAGAATTGCTTTGCTTGGATGTTTGTTCCCTGTACAGGCAAATATTGCATTTCACTTATCCCATCCCCTGTGACCTCTAAGGGTCTTTGTCAAATGCTACTGGCAGTCACTGAGCTCCTGGAGGATATGGATCATACAGACTAGACTGGGCAGTTCAGTATCCTCTTATTCATCTTAAGTCAACTTAAAAGTCTTCTCTCTCTCTGGCTTTTGATTTCAGCGGGTGGCCAAAATGTGGCCAAAATATCAAATGAAGTTAATGGTCTTCTCAATGGATGTAAGAGCTGAAGGGGACAGCTGGAGTAATGAGCGAGCTCCCTTGAACAAGACCATAGTGGCCTGTCCGTACATATGTAGACACCACTAGCATATTGATCCATGGCAAAGACACCTTGGTGATACAGTCAGCATAGATAAAAAGACAGGGAAATTAAAACCTGATGAAAGGAAATTATTTTCCACACACTATAGAAGTCCACCATGGAGACCACTAACACAGGAATGTAACACTGGACTTTTACTTGGCAATCCATCACTAAATATTATGATAAATATGAATGTATTAAAAGATTTTATTAAACCTTAAGTTTGACATAATCTTTACCTATGAAAGACCTGGGACAAGCCTTAGCAGTCACAGATTTTTCCAAAGTCTCCTCTGCAAGTGCTGGCACCACTTACAGTATAAGAGAGAGTGCACACCAGAACCAACATCTTATGTCCCTGTATAGATTTCAAGAAGGACAATAAAACAGAGTAGGCATGTCAAAGGTAGGCTCTTTAAAAGTTGCTGAAATGTAAAGAATTGTCTAAGCTATGACTGAGAATTTACATAGTATTTGGAAAGTTACTGTTCATTATATTGGAGTGCAAAAATTGGACGGTTCTTCAAGCTCAGGGAACTCTTTCATTTTCAGACATCCTTTTAACACTTGGCAGCATTACGTTACCCAGTTGAGTTCATCAGTTGGACTCACCAGTGTTGAAAGGGTTAACATCAGTGTGACATTCCAGGACTCACCAACACTGGTGAATCCATCACCAAGTTGGACTTGATGATCTTAAGGGTATTTTCCAGCTTAAATGATTCTATGATTATGATCCTGCTGGCCAGGCCTATAAAGTCAGATCTTCAAAGAGATTTCATCTGACTTAAAAACTCCTACTTGAAACATGGCACTTTTCAAAGCTGTGAATGAACCAAGGGACCTTAATCTCCCTGACCATCTGCAGACCCTTAACCCCTTAGCTCAGGAGCTGGATATAAGCTCAGGCTCCTGGTCCTGGTCAGCCTGACCTTGGGTGGATGCCACAGATGTGGCTGGTAAGGACAATTAATAGCCATTGGTGTGGCCTGGGCCTTAACGACATGCACACAAAATCCATGGCATCCCCCAGTTATATCCCAGCTCAGGCTGTCCTGGTGTACTTCTTGGGAACAAGAGAAAACGAGGTGATTGGTGTCAACATGATAAGAGGAGTGATCATTTTAATAGAAACACCTATGACTTGTTCCAGTATTTAAAGGGTGGCTACAAATAAGATGGAGACTCCCTTTTTAAAAGGAGTCACATGGAAAAAATGAGAGGTACTGGGCACAAGTTACTCCTGAGGAGATTCCAAATTTTTCACAGTAAGAACAATCAGCCACTGGAGTAAGTTCCCCAGTGAAGTGGCAGAATCCCCAGCACTGGACACTTTTAAGATTCATCTGGACAGCATGCTGGAACATCTAGTCTGGATCATGCTTTCCTAGAAAGACTGGACCAGGTAATCCTTGAGGTCCCTTCCAACCTGGTACTCTCTGTGATTCTGTGATTCTATGACTTTGGGATTATGACCAATGCCGAGCACCAGGAAAAGGGCTGAAATATTAGGAAAGAAGCAGAAAGGAGGATGATAGAGTTGAACGGGTTGACAAAACCTTGCTGAACTTGAAAACAATCATGAGGGATGTGAGGGAGAATATAAAATTAGTTAGTGCAAGTCTGCAAACCTTTGTGGCTTAAACAGCCAGCAAACAGAAAGCATCTTTAAGAAAGCATCTCTAGAAAAATAATTGAAAATGTTTAGTAGCCAATGCCAAGAGTTTGCTGCCCAAAATGCCAGGGGGAAATTCCAGGGCACAATGGCTGGCTTCAGGTTCCCTGAGCAGCTGCATTTCAGCTTCCCAGAAGAGGTCAGCCTTTCCCAAGGATTTGTGGTGGGTTGCCCAACTCTTGCAAAAGAAAGCATTACAGTGAATGATGCCTGGGTGGATAAATATAGGCCTGCCCGGACCCCATTTTCAGCCTCCGGTGAAATCGAACTCATTGCAAGTGTGAACTCACCTGGGTAACTTGACAAACAATTGACCTAATGTTCCCAGGATGTGGGAATTAACACTGCCTTGGAACAAGCTGGGGGATGAGATGGGAACAACATGCTCAGAAAAATGCTTAACTCAAAATTCACACTTTCCTTCAGCAAAATCTGCTTTCACACGCATGAGCAGAGAAAATCCTTTCCCTTGCTTTAATGCTCTGGTCTAGTCCTGGAAGACTCTTCCTCTGACATCAAAGATGGGTCTTAAGAAAACATAATGAAGCCATGCTCCCTACATTGACGTTGTGCAATTACTATACCTGAATTATGTATCGAACCTAGGGAAAAGTCATAGCACGCTGGTCCTCCAGCTGTGAAAACACAGGACCCTTCCACCTGCACTATCAGGTAACACCTTTACCTTGTCCCATTCATGTGTTTCTAGTCCTCCTGTGGGCTAAGCTTTCACTGTGGGCTGTCACAAGCCCCATAGGGTAGATCTATCCTTCTGGGTTTATATTTTTATAGTCTCTGGCTGCTGTGATATATGTCTCAATAAGCCAATACTGTAATGATTGCCTGAATTTGGAGAGATCCTGAAACCTTTTCTCTGAAAGATCATCCACTCTTATAATGTCTTATCCAAATTTTATCTTGAAGGCCCTGGAAGATGACACTGATGTTAGCTCTTCCAACACCAGTGATTCAAGAGGGTGTAATGGCTGTAAATGTGGGCATTAAACCCATGTGGACCTTGGACTTACAGCAATGAGGGACATAACAAAAGAAGGTCCAATATAAGAAATGAAGAAGAAAAGAGAGGAGGAAGCAAGTGACACCCAAGAGGTACTTTAATTGGTCAAAGCAAGAACAAACTTTCTTGCTGTGTGGTGAACTGAGCTATAAATCACTGTGTAAATAATAGTTAAGTGCCATATTTGAAAAGATATTTCAGTCCTTAAATATTGCACTGAATATTTCACCTCGTGAAGACTAATGCTTTCTCCTTGATCTCCAAATCTCTCATTGACTCTGGACTACTTGCAGAACACAGCCCTTATTTGTACCCAAATCCATTTCAAATGCAGGATCCTGCCTGCTTCCTTGTATGGGTTGGTATTGCTGGGCAACCTGACACTCATGTCACAACACAAGCTTGTCAAAATCTTTCAAATCAGGTCAAAATGTTCCAATCATATATTCACAAAAAGCAGACGAGAAATGATTTTCCTTTCCTTTTAATTTTGTATTCTTTTCTTCACATGTCAAAATGGCAGTCAAGAAAAGAAAACATTTTAAATCTTGTTTCAGCTATTTTTTCTCCCATGTTATTAAAGTACCTTTCCTTACTGCCAGAAGGACAATATCTAGGTTTCAAAGCTTATATGTGGTTATCAGAACTGCATGAGCAAAGGTGGTAGCTGTGTGATTTCTGACTTTGGCCTGATCATGTCGTCTTGTTCCATTTCTTTGTGTGTATCATATAATGGTCTTAAGCATATCTTGCCTGTGTGCAACTGTGAAAAGCAGGCTTCTACCATGAAATTTGTCTGATTAAATAAGGACATCCACATCTGCACTGATATACACGTTTTTTTCTATGTCGATGATGTAAAGTCCATGGATGCAGCCTATCCCATCCTAAAATAGGAATAGGAACTGGATGAGAAGAGACATGCACATTACTCATTGCTTTTTTGTCTTTGTAGGTTATTAAGGGAATCTGCACTAAGTAGCTTATCTATAAGCACCTGATTTTAAAGTTAGAGGAAGTTAATCCCCCCCTAAATGTTAATCAAAGCTCTGTCATTAACAGGAAGTCCAGGCTAAACAGTAATAATTGGAGCAGCACTGTTGCAATAACCTGGAGAAGGTTTTATTTATATGGAACTTGTCTGGGACAAAAAAATGCTATAACTCCATGAAAGAATAGAAGCATAGAATGGGTTGGAAGGGACCTTAAAGCTTACCTAGTTTCAACCTCCCGTGCCATGGGCAGGAACACCTTCCACTAGAACAGGTTGTTCAAAGCCCCATTCAATCTGGCCTTGAACACTTCCAGAGATGGGTCACACCTATCTTCTCTGGGCAACCTCTTTCAGTGCCTTACCACCCTGACAGGGAAGAACTTCTTCCTAGTACCTAATCTAAATCTATCCTTTTTCAGTTTATAGCCAAATGTCCCAGATTTCTTTCTTATGGAAACTTTCCTACAGTTCTTATTTTGAACTTAGGGTGAAAGAGAGCTAGCTTTTCCCCATAAATGTTCACCCCTACCTCTTATATGTTGTCCATTTTTTGACTAAAACATTGACATTTCAGCTTGAACCTCCTTTTACAATTATATTTCTCCTAATCTGAATTAGATATATCTCCTGTCTTTTCCACAAACTTTCTCATAGGGAAAAAAGTTGCTTGTCTCATGTTTCTGTTTTCCTGGTAAAATGGGAAGGTAAAAAGACTCTTTTTTTCTGTCTGAAAAATAACATTTTATTTACATATATAGTGCCCTATTCTGATTTGAATGGCTAGGTACTAGACTCATAGAAATCACAAATTTGAGAGTGTGTATTTCAGATGGTGAGAAAGAAAATGCAATGAGTAAGATCAGTGTAATCATGTTTTAGGTAATTAAGCTAGTTACTCCTAGTTCTCTTTATAGTCAGTGGAAAGAATGATCACTTTTTAAGGAGATGAAATGCTCCCCTCAAATATCAGTCTTAATCCATACAGGAACATTGTTTAGATAGCAACATTTATGTTGCAGTAATCTATATGTGGTCAGATAAACCCCTTCATCAACAGGTGGATAAAGAAGAGGGATTGGAGGGTGAGCAGGAATTCTTTCCATAAAAACAAACCTAACAAAGATGTTTAGAACTTGAAAGTAATGAATATACAATGGCAGTGAGGATAGTTTTGTTGGGGAAAAATTTAATAGCTGGCTTGGGAAAAAGCAGTGATTTACCCATGTATTCCATACTGTCCCCAGAGTAGTTCTAGGTACATCCCAGTAAATTAAGCAGTGATTAAGACTGTGATCAAGTATGCTAAGCAATGCTAGATAACAAGCAGTTGAGCCCAAAGGACACCTTTTAAACTCCTTATTCCTTTTGGAGACACAGCCCAGAACTTTAACACAGTCGTGAGGGTCTGCTTACACTGCTTACATTTCATTGCCACATTGGCCATGTATGACTGCTATGGGCCATTGACCTTGGATGGCTGCAGGTGCCCACCAACCCACTCTATCACTCCCCCTCCTCAGCAGGACAGGGTAGGGAAATAACTTTTACTGCTGATCTCATTGTATGGTATGGAATATCCTTTTCATCAGTCTGGGTCAGCTATTCTGGCTGTGTCCCTTCCCAACTTATTGTCCACTCCAGCCTACTGGCTTTTGGTGGGTGGGTTGGAGAGAGAGTCTTGATGCTGTTTGACCACTGCTTAGCCTTAGCCAAAACACTGGGGTGTTATCAACACCTTCTAACTACAAATGCAAAGCACAGCATCCTGAGGGCTGCTGTGGAGAATGTTAATTCCATACCACTGAGATCCTATACAGCCAATCTACTTATCTTAGGGAAGTCCATCATAATATGCCAATGCTGTGGCAACTTTTACAGGCTGTGCCAAGCAGTTACTATGAAGTTTGGGAAAAAGCAGTTAGTGGTAAATTCAAACTTGCTGCCAGCAGTAGTCCTCATGATCAAGAACTGAGGGTGGGTTTTGGCTAACCTAATTTTAAATCTCTACAGTTGAATTACCCGGGGGAGAGAAATGTTTAGTGTATGATGTATTTGATCTACTTAAGATACCAGCTTTTGTGATGAAATGCACTTAGGTACTGCTGATGTTCAGTGTAGTGTGGGATTTCTGTTTAGCTCCATAAAGAGAAGCTGAGGGAGCAGAAAAGCTCAGTGAGAAGTTTCTATTGTTCTTGAAGATAATATTTTGAAGAAAATAGACTTTTCGTCATTTAACAGCAAAATATTTTTATTTCTTAGGTAAAAATGAAGATTTAAATTGCTTTGCTCCAAGATTAAACATTCCTTTCTATCCTTTTTATTTGTTTGGTTTTGTTTTCAGATCACAGAAAGAGATCCTTTCTGCAAAGTGTAGAAGTTTATTTAGCTAAGATAAGCCCCCCCCAATTCTATCACAGACTAATTTGAAGGGAAAATTTGTGATCATCCTTAATTTCTAAGTTCGATGGAGTAAATGTGCTAGATTTTAGAGAGTTGTTTAAATAAACTACTCGGCGGCAGCAGGCGGTAAAAGACCCAACCACTTCTGACTCACAGCTCAGTGATCTTTCTACCATGTAACACTCTCCCTCTGCAGGTGACTGTCTCAGGAATGAGTGGTGCAGGTACTGAAGGACTGATCATCTCACTTGTTTTTGTAGGACGTACATCTCTGACCACATAACAGATAGTATGCATGGGCGATGACTCAGTTTAGTCTCATCTGTGGATGACCCTTGGATAAGTCTTCATTATCATAGAATTATAGAATGGTTTGGGTTGGAAGGGACCTTAAAGCTCATTCAGTTCCAACACCCCTGCCACAGGCAGGGATACCTTCCACTAGACCAGGTTGTCAATCCTTGAACCGGGCCAGGGGTGGGCCAGCCACAGCTTCTCTGGGCAACCTGTCCCAATGTCTCACCACCCTCACAGTGAAGAATGTTTTCATAATATCTAATCTAAATCTCCCCTCTGTTAATTTATACCTTTTTATTTAAATAAGTATAGTTTATATTTGTATTATATATATGATAGTTTATATGTCAATTAATTTCCATCAAAATGCAGGGAAATGGTGAGAAGCAAGAACACTCAGACAGGTTTCTGAAGTTTTTCTCAGACAAGCATTTACTTTCACATACAGTTTGGTTTCAAGGCAAGTTAAAGCCAAGGTGGTTTGTTTCCCTTCCATCTCCTCATGTCAGCTACAAAGGCTGAGGTACCTAGTTTTCAAGATGAGGAAGAAGCATTTTGGTCATATCCTCGAGGTTGAGGTTGTCTCCTAATAAGTCTATATCAAAGGCCAAAGAGCTTTGTGTAATATTCCTACAAGCCTCTATGCCAGGTGTATCACGCATACGGTAAAGTCTAGGTCCATGTTTTCTCTTCCCCTTTATTTTGTCTGTGCCACAGCTTGTGCTCTCTCTATTTCTTCCAGGGTAGCTGGTGCCTCACTCCCCTTCAGATGCAGCTTGGAAGTAAGATTTTTAGCTCTTTCTTTCTGGTTCTCCATAACGTCCAATTTATTCTTTTAATCTTCACCACACCAAAAACAAGTTACTCTTCTCTTTTTCTCTTCCTTCCTGAAGACAATTATTGATTAGAAATATAAATACTGTGAGTAACTCCCCTTTGCCCCTTTTCCCGCATCCTGCTCTCCCTTCCCCCACCATCCCAGCTCTTGGAGTATAAATCATTTTCTGTGGTCTGCAGCTCAGCTGGAAAAACTAACAAAGTGGGTCTATAATGTCACCAGCATCTAATTTGGTGGATTTATGGGTTCTGGCCTTAAGCACTTGCTGCTTTACAAAGTGTGAGTTCACTCCTGCAGGAACTTCCTCCAGACTACAGCTCTTTACTCTTGACTGTGGCTGTCCACAGTCTCTAGAGCAGATCCTTCTCCCTTGAAAAATGGAAGCTCTCCTTTCTGTCCCACCCATTGACCCTGCTTGATGGGCCCAAGAGAGGATCACAAAACATTCTGGCAGCCAGAAAGGGCTTAGCATTGGTGATGTGTTAGTTGCAGCAGGCAAATGTAGTAATCGAGTAATGCATGTGTGTCGAGGTTCACACATTGAGGAGTCACACAGCTGGCTCTCTCTTTCGGTTCCCTCACACACAGGCTTGTTCTTCATGTTTTTACTTCTAATTTTAATCTTTTTTGGTGTTTGGCATTGTCAGATATAGGAGAATTGCCAAGTAGGAGCAATTGTTTTACTGAGGGCACACATGTTTACGAAGTCCTGCTTTCAAAGGAGCCTTGCTGGAAGGTGTTGCATGGCTTGACCCAGGCAAGGGAGGCACAAGGTGTATAATCAAGTAGTGGCAAACATCCCTCAGCTGAAACCTTCATGTCTGCAGTAGCATTATGACAACCTTCCAGGAGCAATCTGTCCCCTGGAAGACCCAGTGCTGGTGAGCATTAGCTCTACCAGTCCTTTAACACCCTGGCTTTTGCCCCAGAAGAACTAGCTTAAAGTTTGTTTGAGCCAATCCATGCATCCAAGTCAACTGGTGTTCAATGACAAGCCTACGTTTAGGTCCCTGATTCTGTTATCAAACACAGACCTCATGTACATGGAACTGAGACCCATGGGACTGCTTGTAAATTCAGGTTTAGGCCCTGCCTCAAAACAGCAGGCACTCTCCTCTAACTCAAGTTAGGTCCATAACCAGCTTGGACCTAGTGCTATTCTTGGGATACAACTCTCACAACTCAAAGCATTGATGAATGAGAGCAGGGACCCCAGAGTGACTTTGCCTAGACCCAGCAGAATTTCTGTGACAAGTGGAGTACAGACACCCGGATATCTTTGTAGGAGCTCAGCTTACAGTGGCAATGATGGGATGCTGGAGTTAAATTTGCTGGTTGCGAGCTGGCTCTGCCTGTGTGAATGCTCTGGAGGGGTATCTGTATGATGTTCATGATATTTGAAGTATAGGACTGAGACCAAACTGGGTCTGGCAGCAGGAGAGCCATCTTCTCAGTGTTCTCAGCCATCTTCTCGCATCTGTGACTGCACAATTATGTGTGTATATGTATTTGTACTTACATATATAGGGTATAAAACCTATGATAATTCAGATACCAGGGTCTGAAGCGAAGAAGTGTTGGCTCTCTTTACTATGATTTCACTTACGTATTTGCAATCTGGACAAGTATCTGTTTTCCAGTATAAAAATACTTTTGAACAGAAGTATGTGCTGCAGCACAGGTCAGGAAAGGGAAGACAGATCTGATTTAAATGCCATTTCCTTTACCTTAGCTTATTAAGCAGGTTTCTTCTCTGTCCACTACCCCTCCCCCTTGGAGCATCACATCTCATGGAAACCAGTGATACTTTGTGGAAAGCTGGGGAGAAGGTTGTCCTTGGTGGGCAATCTGTCTTGTACTTAAATTAAGCATGGCATCCCTGCATGTATAGCTGAAGGGATGTCTGGTTCAGTCTCTTGCTGTAGATACTAATAAGATATGGGTTTAATACACAGCTTTCCCCATCCATGCAGACCATGGATGCAGGTCCTCACTGAGCCTTGATCTATCAAGTCTAGTTCTCCTTACCTTCAGAAGCCTACAAAACTTCCCAAATGCATGACAAAGGGAGTGTAGTGACCTTCAAAGGATGGAGAAACTGAGGAATAGATTGTGTATGGGAACATGTCCAAAATTACACCACAAATGTCTGGCAGAGCCAGAAATAAAAGCCAGATCTGTGGACTCTCACCGATTTACGTATGTGTGCAAACCACAAAGACCATCCAGACTCACTTCTGAAACCCACAAAATGCCCACAGCTCCTGTTGCTGTGCCAGCACCATTCTGAATAATTTTACTGATGCTGTTTGCCTTTCCTATTGTGCTCATTCCTGAGGGAAAAGATGATCTTATAGTGAGAGCACTGATCTAAAATTTAGGAGGAAATTGTTTCAGTGACAATTTTTAGTAAACCTAGCAAAATGCTTGTCAAAATTAATTTTTGTTTAATGTGAAACATTCTGATTTTCTACTATTTAAAAAAATGTCAACTTAATATTAATTGTACTTATTTTCTGAAAACCTATTTTTTTTTTCCTATTTACAGGATGGAATATTTTTGGCTTTGTTTACCTGTCAACTTCTCTCCCAGTGAAAAACACTCAGTGTTGGAATTTTTTGGAAAAAAAAAAACCCAACAAACCATTGACAGGTAAAAATATTTTCCTTTCCCTCCAAAATGTTAGTAACTCAGTACAAATATTTTTTATTACTTGGGTTCTTACCAGACCTGTTCTCATCACAGAACAGTTGCTCAGACAGATGAACCCATTCGAGGAAACAGCACTACAATTTTTATAATAGTAAAAGACCCTCCCCTCAGCCTCACAATTTCTGTCTCCATCAGTTCTTAATAAGTCAAAAGAGATACCATCATTTCTCTTTCTGGTGATACAGGCAGCAAACGGTTCAGTTTGTGACTGGTAATACTGATGTCATTTAAACAGCTGCCTCTACAGAAGCCAAGCCCTCGCAAATAAGTAACCTTTCTGTCATTCCTTAGAAGCTCTGGCAAGCCTTTTAGAGCAGAAAGGAGCAAAATTATTGCAACAGCCATGTCTAGATAATAAATTGCCATTAAATTCTCTTGCCGCTAGGTCTCAGACTATTTAACAAAGATGAATTCTGCCAAAAGCTGTGAGAAAGTTATTACTTTTGAGTACCTGGAAAAAGGGAATTGTAATAATGGAGTGGGATTCATCTTACTTAGGCTCAGTCATCTCATAGGTCCAAGGTAAATCTGAGCTCTCTGTAGCCAAGGGACACAGGCACCTCCAAGAGATGATTTGCCTCATCTGTATTTAGGCAAGATGCATCCAAACTCTGTGGGTCTCTTTTTGACTCCCCAGAGTGTGGAGGGAGCCAAGAGTTGGCTAAAGCTGGTAAGATAAATCCAGCACAAGGTGTCAGGGAAATAAGGGATACATTGAATGCATTATCTCACCTCAGTTAATTGCTAATTTCTTAGGACGTTTTTCTTTTCCTTTGTCCTGCCCCTGTTTTAGGGAAGATGCTGCAGGTGGGTTCTTCATGAGTGGCCAATTGTTGACCTTACACCTGAAGACAAGTTGTGGCATGGGATCTACCAGCAATAAGACCCAGTTTAATGTGTCAGTCACACAGAATTACACTTGCTGAGGCTTGTGGCATTGATTCGGTAGATCTGAAGTTCTCTAGAGCTTGTGGAAGTGACTTTTGCTATTGATAAGTCTGTGGGGTCTCAAGAGATGGACTTGCTCTTTCAGACTTTTTTATGTCTCTGTAATGATCAGAAGGCAGGAAGGAAAGATCTCAGAAGTGAAATTGTCTCAACAAATCCCTCAGAGACATCCTACTCCCTTAGCAGTCCTTCCAGCAGCGGAGCGCCGGCATGCATTTTCCTGTCAACACCCTCAGAAAGAAATCTGAGCCCCGGTGTTTAAAGCCAGATGCTCAGCTTCCTTCCCTGCCTGCACACATGCCAATCTGTTAGGCTGGCCTCTTGCCTGTTCCCAGGTGGTGTGCCAGGATCAACAAGACCCAGATACCAAGGAAAGAGATGTGGCCTAGGAGAGCCTCTTGAAACGCTTGTGCTGACATACCCTCTGAAAGAGGATCCTCACAGTGACGACTCATAGCAAATGGCTGCCCCATGCTTCCTGGTAAGGAATATGAGCGTTTTGTTAACTAGATGTCTGGCCTGCTTTGCTATTTTTGTACCTAGCAAAGGCCCAAGTTGGAGGGGAAGGCCGGGGTCTTTACCATGTTTGGAAAAATAAAGTCCTGGGACCAGACACTGTGCTACTGGACTGTATTATGGGCAAATGGCTTCTTTCAACCTGTGCGATTGTGTGTCCAGCTGAGACACTGACCCAGGGCATGGATCCTGCAGCTCCTCTATCACTGCATGGCTCTTTGACCTTGGGCAGGTCTCTTTGCTGTGCTTTTTTTCATACTGTTTGTCTTTTTAGACAAGGCGGCATATTTCAGATACTTTTTGCTTCTACAATAACTCACCCAATAAGACCTGGATCTCAGCTGAGTCTCTGACAGGCTCCTCCAAGAAGCATTCCATAGAAAATACATATATATTGGAAGACTTTCCGTTATGAAGGAGTCCTAGCCCCAGCTAACCAAAACCACTGACTTGTGCAGACACTCCAGAAATAAATACAGGAGAAAAGAGGCTCATGTAGCCCAGCAGCCTGTCTCTAAGATTCATCAGCAGTAAAATGCTAAGAAAAGTTGAATTGCAGAAATCATCATGATTCATGTTTTGAGAATGAAAGGTTTAGTGACTTGCTGATACTATTATATTTGCTGCCCCTCATGGACTCACCTGTTGGGTTTTTGTCTATGCTTCTTAGGAATTTTCTTTCTTTCTTTTTTTTTTTTTCCTGACCTTCACGAAGTCCTGTATTTACAAGTGCTACAGTTTTCTAAGAGCTGTAGATAGCTCTGTGTGAGATGAGTATGGAATAACCTGCTTTCAAGGTGATTTTTCTTCACTGCTAGTTTCTCATGCTAAAAGTAGGAGTCTCCATAAGCTAGACTAGAGCTTTCTACCTAGCAGTCAGGGTATATGAAACTCAAACTCATATTTGCTTTGAGAAAGATGCTGCATGGGAGGCAAAATTCTGATGAAGATGATTGCATTGAATAACCAAGAGGTTATCCATGACAATGCCTGATTAAAACATCAAAATAGAATGAGAGGAGTGTAACTGGAATTTACAAGGGACCAAAACCAATGGAAGAGACATCTTCATGAAGATGTGAAAATGATGGTCTGTTAGGTTTTCTCTAGTCATTTTGTTGGAACTGTAAGGAACTACACCTTTCAGTATGTTGGCTTTACAGTGGACCTAAAAAACAAGTAGCAAGATCTGTAGGGAGGGAAATCATGAGCTCAAGTACCTTTCTGAATCAGAAGCTTCATCTTTCTGCATAGGATACATCTCACCAAACTTCAGCCAAATTGAATAGGTTACCTGTAAGTAGTCCTCCAGTCCTTCCCTGTGCTTAATAGAGAATGACACCTCCAGGAGACAAGTATCCCACAAGTCTTAAATACATCTCAGAAGATGGGATGAACCAGCAGTTGTCATATGAACTGGCCTTACAGGATTCCAAGCTGTGGCACATGGGATGTGATCTTCTTAAGAAGGTGTCCAGGATAGGACCATTGATTTCTCCCTGGTCCTCTGGGGAGAATGCTCCGCCAGGGAGCTTATCTCTCTCCAGGAATTGCGAAGGGAGCCCGGGATGATTAGTTCACCTTCTTTGTAGATAACCATATAATGAATCTCACACTTTTACAATTCAGTTCTGCATCGGAAGGAAGGGACTTACAGAGACAGACCCCTGCCTAAAGCAGGCAACCCTATGTTGTTCAAAACAAGAGCTCTCTCTTAACAGCTGTGTACATCCACTAGATGGAAGTTTACTGGGAATGCTAACCTCTGTTCACCTTCTCCAGAGGATCTGAGACCTCTTTCTATTGAACCATTTCTGGATTTCTGATCAGTGTTTAGGGTTTCTGTTTCTCATCAACTGTGCATCACAAATCTGACCAGATAGTTGGCTTCCTTTTAAAAACATTTCCAAGTAAAAACAAAATCTGAAGTTTAATTATACAGTAGTAAATTACCCATTGAAAACTTCTGTTCATGAAAAACAGAGCAATTTCATCTCCCAACACCACCACCTCCACCCTTGGAATAAATCCTGCTAAGTATAAATAGTGAAAAGCCAAAGAATTAGGGGGGATGCTAAACAGTGGGACTCTTGTTCTGTAACACTGAAGTGTGAGAACTGAGGAGGCTGAGTCTGTCTGGGTGAATCATGAGCTGACTGTGTTTTGCTTACAGTCCATTCCTTAATGTATAGTCTCATTGCCTTCATATGTGAGACTGTTCACTTGCACACAATTGAGCAAGGAGAGAATTCAACGCCTTGGGATTTTACGTGAAAAACATTACATGCAATAAATTGAACATCTGTAAGATATACCAGTTGGAGGGTGAACTTTTAATTAATACTGTTTCATAACAGTCATGTAGGTCATGGGAAGGTACCATTGGTTACACCTATACCCATTAAATATTTACAGGGCTGCTGTCTGGCACTGAGGTCAGCTTGGCTAAAATAGACAGTGCCCGTACTATTAAAATGTCTTACTTCCCAAATCAGGATGGGGTCATGCAAGCAGTAAGTATGAAGTGATCCTTATCTCATGTTAATTTCTAAGACTGATTTAAAATCTTTTCTCAGTGTTGTTTGTATGACGCTGAGCCCACACAGCAAATGGATTAGCTCGCTGCTAGCAGTTTCACCTCCAACTGGCATAGAAACTCAAATTAGAATATTAGATATGAGTTCTGGATCTTTGTCTTGATAAAACCTGGGAATGATTCAACCACCAAAATATCTTAGTTTATTGAAAATACTTATTATAGGATTCATCTTCTTAACTTCAGCCTTTAAAATGTGTGTGCCTTGAAGAACCTATATATTTAAACTCCCTTCGTTTTGATAAAGGAATCTGCAGATGTCAATTTGTCCCAACAGTGATGATTTAAAAAATGTATCAGCCTCACTTGTGTTTATGTCGAGAAAAGAAGCACATTGCAACATTTTTGGTTTGGACTTCGGGGTTTTGTGGAGGTTTTTTTGTATTGGTTGTTGATCTGGTTTAGAATATAGCTAGTAGAGAAGAGAAGCATAGGTCAGTAAGCTGAGAAGAAGACCAAAGGGTAAAAATGGGTAGGAATATTAAAATCAATTTTGTGTTTTGATAGCAATAGCAACATATTTGCTTTGGTAAAATTTTGAGTGATAAAATAAAAAATTAGTGATTTTAAATTCTTGAACATATGGAATGGTTAGTTATTTCTGCTACTATTAGTGTCTCCGTCTTAGTAAGCCATCCTGGGCTTCCTTTACAGCTGATAAATGCGAGTTAGCACAGCTACAGAAATAAGGATACACTGTTTGGAAATGTTCTCAGAAGACTGCTAGTCCAACCTGTCACTCAAAGCAGGAATAGGTAACGATGTTGGTATTATCACGGGACATATCATCAAGGTCCAGAGCAAAAGTTAATATGGGAGAATCTTATACAGATGAAGTTAATGTGTGATAGTATGTATATATGATACCCAGATGTAGTCAGCTTACATAAGGGTGAAAAAATCCCAGGAGCTTGGGGCTGAAAAGTCACACAAACATAGTGCACATCAAACCACCTTGCTGCAGAATTTTTTTAGCTGCTTCTTAAACTGAGTTGGGCTCTTTTCCCCAGCTACTCTCACAGAGATATTATTTCTGAGTGCCCTTCTTTGCCAATTAGAAAACAGAAGCAAGGAAAACTAAAGCCCACAAGGCACTGCTGCTACACATCTTTACCAAAATGGTTCCATTTTGTATCTCTCTTACACTTAGGTTAAAATACTTCCCCCATCTTCTCCCTCCTCCTCAGGAAGTAGGTGTATTTCAAAAGTCACAAAACCAGAACCCAAAAGCCCAATTTCGCTTTAGGAGTCAGTTTTAATGCAGCGTTTTGCCAAAGCCACAAAACTGCAGGACAGAACATGTCTGTGCTTTTTCAAAGCTACAGCAAGCGCAATAAATAACAAAGACAAGAGAAAAAGACTAAAAGTCCTGAGAAACAGTGACTGGCAGGAGACAAAGAGAGGCAATACATCTGACCTGCCCTGTGCCTGCTCTTGAAGAGGATTTGTCTAGCCTGACCTGTCCACACAGCCTTGCTTCACAAAGCTGAAACGCCTACCTCCCATCCTTTCCCAGAAGCACAAGGCAGCCCTGAACAGGCTTTTTCTCTTTTGCCTTTCATGTTGGTGAAAAGGGCAGGTTGGTGTTAGCAATCCCTCTGCAGCTCTAGTCTGATGCCTTGCTGAAGGGCGATAACATTTCACCACTGAAAGGCAGAGGAGTGATTAGCAGGGATATAATGAAGGTAAGTGTGCGGTAAGGAATGCTTCGGTGCAGTTGTCACTGATGTCCTCAAAGCCTCTATTGTTGGTCATGCCGAGACTAACAATTTGTCTCTCTGAAGCACAGATACTGATCTTTTGCCATCTTACTGGAGAGCCACCCCATGGGACTGCCTGAAGAAGGAGATACAGATCAGCCTCCATGACTCCTTCAGCCTGCTGGAACGGCTTCAGAGGGCGTCAGATGTCAAAAGCAACATAGAACCTCTCCACATCTCTGCATGTTGTCAGCTACAGGGTCCAAACAGGGCTCTTGGGGTTCAGTTATGCAGGTACCAGATAAAGATGCCAAGCTCCGGGTTATGGTGATATCCTCAGTAAACCCTCCATGTAGAACTTTTTTTAGGGAATTCCTCATTCTCAGTTTTTTCTCTTTATTAGCATAGACCAGGTGAGAATTTTGGAGGTCTAATTTGCTATGTAATTGTCCAGGTTTACACTGTCTGGCTTGCTCTGACTTGGGCAGGATGAAACCATGGCTGAACTGGGAGCCAGAATAATCCTTGTGCTGATCCCCTTTTGTCCAGCAAAGTTTCCGACTTGGCAATCCTTCTGTGCCCCAGGACAGAAATCTCCATGGGAGTCTTACAAAGCCGAAATGACTTGATGCAACACATCCCCAGCACAATTTCTGATACAGAACACGAGACTGAAGTCTGAACCACTGAAGTCTGAACCACAAGCCTCTTGGTACCAGCTACCTACATGGCTCAGGGGCCAGACACCTTGGTAGTACCCTCAGTGCTACAGGCAGTGGGAGATGTGATCTGGTTGTCACGGTTTTAGAGCCTTTGATAGCATAGATCAGCATTGTTTCTGCTGTGCTATGTTTTCACCAGCTCAGGATCAATTTCTAATACTTTTAAAGACATTAAATGAAAGATGAAAGTTTAGACACCAAGGGAGGCACCATTATGGGATTTTATGCAATTTGCCATCTTTCTTCCAAGGCAAATGACTTCAAAAAAAAAAGAAAAAAGGAAAAAAGAAAAAAGCATTAAAGTGGTAAGATCTGAGTTAAAAAATCAGAGAAAACATTAAGTGACTGTCACACTTCAGAAAATGAAGAGGATGTGGTTTGTATTTGTTTTATTCTAATCGCTCAGTGCTATAGGTTTATCCTAGCCTGGAAAAGGGGATATTTACACCACTTGATGCACCAGTTATGGGGGTCAGAAAACTCTTCTGGTACTGTATTAACTTTCTTTGAGTTGTGTGTGTGTTTTTTTTTTTCCTCAGTGAGAATTTATGACTAGTGATTCAGAAAGTGAACCGGTGTTTATTTTCCTTTTCCTATGATACTCCACATTGCCTGTGTTCCAGGAAACATGACATAGCTGTTATTGCTAGAAATGAGCTTTCTGCCAGTGGTTTACATTCACAACTGGCTTCTGAAGGAAGGAATTCCTGGCAGTGCTCTGCAAACTGTATAGTTTTATCCTTTGCAATATTCTTAAGTTGTTTTTTTTTTTTTTTTTCTTCCCAGATTTGCAAAACCAAAGAGAAGATAATTAAGAATTGCCATTTGGGACAGGGGATTGGGTGTGTGTCTCTGCTCCTCACTTTGATTACTCTCTGACACAACTTAATGCATTCCACAGTGTTTGAATTCTGTAAGATCAAGAAGAATTTGCGTCTATTTACAGCCATGCACTGCACCCTCAGCGGGGCAAAATGACATCACCTCATGGATAGCCACATAGGTAAATTCTGCACGTGCAAGCAGATGAAGCTCCCATACCATCAGCAGCATTAGATCCAAAAGAGATAAAAGTTTTATTATAGTGCTGTCAAGCATACAGTGGTTTTAGGGAAAAATCTTGCTGAAAAGGGAAATTATAACTAGTGCACTTAAAATGAGCAATTGTCAAAAGCATGACCAGTTAAATTCTCCTTATGTGTTGTAGAACAGCAAGAGCAGATGTCATAGCACTGGAAACATTCAAGGTCAGGTTGAACATGCCTCTGAGCAACCTGATCTAGTTAAAGGTGTCCCTGCTTACTGCATGTGGATTGGAAATATATGACCTTTAAAGGTCACTTCCAACCCAAACAATTCTATAATTCTGAAGTAATATATTCACAGGAAGATTCATTAAAAAACCTGTTCTGATGTGGTAGTTTCACAGAACCTCTAAAATGAGGTGAAGATGAAAACCAAGAGATAAGGACATTTAAAGTATATTTGAATGTCTGGATTCTGTTTCTCATTTCTGTGCATTGACATGAACAAATACAGTCATAGAATCCAGAATCACAGAATGACTTGTGTTAGAAGGGACTTTAAAGACCATCCAGTTCCAGCCCCCTGCCACAGGCAGGGACAACTTCCACTTGAGCAGGTTGCTGTAAGCCCCATCCAGTCTGGCCTTGAACACTGCCAGGGAAGGGGCAGCCACAGCTGCTCTGGGCAACATGTGCCTGTGCTTCATCACCCTCACAAGGAAGAACTTTGTCCTGATAGCTAATTTAAATCTTCCCTCTGTCAGTTTAAAGCCATTCCTCCTTGTCCTACCTGCCCCTACCTGCCTTTGCCAAAAGCCCCTCTCCAGCTTTCTTGCTGACCCCTTTAGGCACTAAGAGCTGCTCTAAGGTCTCCCCGAAGCCACCTCTTCTCCAGGTTGAACAAGCCCAGCTCTCTCAGCCTGTCTCCATAACAGAGGTGGTTCAGCCCTTGGAGCATCTTTGTGGCCTCCTCTGGACTTGCTCCAACAGCTCCACGTCCTTCTTATGCTGGGAAGCCCCAACAATACTGGGGGGAAGGGGTTCTCACAAGAGCAGAATAGAAAGGAGAATCCTCTCCCTTGATCTGCTGGCCACGCTGCTGGTGATGCAGACCAGGATATGGTTGCCAACAGTCAATAGGAAGAAGAATACTAACAGAGGTAAAAAATGTTTTCTCAATGGTTTTCCCCCACAGTTCTCATCAAAATCTTGAAATATGATGGCCTATAACTGCAATTAACTAAACACGATTTGATTTTCCTGGTTTTGGCTGGCATCAGTCTGCCCTGTGGTGTCTATCTGGGTCTTAAGGAAATTACAAGTGGTTAACAAAGAAAAGCCTAATTGTGCCATATGTGGGATGTTTTAGCAGTCTTTGAGTTCCAACAATCTGATAACGACTCCTTTATTCATTCATTTCAGGAAACAAAACCTTGTAACAAAGTCTTCTTGGAAACACCACCGAAATTGAGGCTTTCAATTACAAAAAAAAAACCAAAACAAAAAAACCAAAACAAAAACAAAGAAACAACAAATGAAAAGAATAATTTTAATTGAGGCTTTTTGGTCTGAATTTTCCTACTGGTATGTTGGAAAAGGTCATTGAAATAAGCACATTTTTGCCTGAGTCTAAACATTTTTATTACAAAGAATAAATGTATTTCCTGAACTATGAAAAGAAAAATTTTAAATGAAGCAGCTTCACTTTCAGTGGCAGCATTCTAAGCCATGTCAGCTAAAGCAGGTAGACATAGAGCTGATCTATTCTCATCTATTTGGAAGAGGTTAACAGACCATGCAGCTGTGGCCACAGCCTTTAAACTTGAAACATTTTGTGTACCACCAGGCAGACTTATTCCCACCCATGACTTTCTGTTTAGAATTACACCAAGAACACTGCATACCTGTGACACTTCTTTGCACTGCAAATTTAATATGTAGTTGAGGAATGACCTTTTTTTTTTTTCTTTTGAGATTTTTAAGCTCTTGTGATCTTCTCAAAGGTCAGTTGCTGTGACTAGAGCTGAGTTAAATTGATGCATATTTTACCGGGACAAAATCTTCATGTGTAAGAAGTGAAAACTACAGAAAAAGAAAACTGTCTGATATTTCATGGAATCACGGGATGGTTTGGGTTGGAAGGGACCTTAAAGTTCATCTAGTTCCAACCCCCTGCCACAGGCAGGGACACCTTCCACTAGAGCAGGTTGCTCCAAGCCCCGTCCAGCCTGGCCTTGAACACTGCCAGGAATGGGGCAGCCACAGCTTCTCTGGGCAACCTGTGCCAGGGCCTCACCACTCTCACAGGGAAGAACTTCTTCCTAATATCTAATCTAAATCTCCCTTCTGTCAGTTTAAAGCCATTCCTCCTTGTCCTACCTGCCTTTGCCAAAGGCTCCTCTCCAGCTTTCTTGTCAGCCCCCTTAGGTCCTGGAAGCTCCTCTAAGGTCTCCCCTGAGCCTTCTCCAGGTTAAACAAGCCCACCTCTCTCAGCCTGTCTCCATAGCAGAGGTGTTCCAGCCCTTGGATGATCTTTGTGGCCTCCTCTAGACTTGCTCCAACAGCTCCATGCCCTTCTTATGCTGGGGGCCCCAGAGCTGGATGCATGACTGCAGGGGGTGGGTCTCACCAGAGCAGAGTAGAGGGGGAGAATGTTCTCCCTCAACCCGCTGGTCAAGCTGCTGCTGATGCAGCCCAGGACGCGGTTGTCAAAGATATTATTCCAGTGGGCAAAACCGGGATTTAAGGAAGAATCCCTTTTCCACGAGTGGCAAAACTAAGCTACAAAATGAATTATGCATCCCTGTGTTCCGGAACACTCTTCTGCTTCCCAGACTTTTCTGCTTTCCCTTGATATATTTCTTATCAGCAATTTTATTAATTTTCAGTCTTGGCTTAGCTGTCCTAGAAATACCTTATTCTCCTCAGACCAGCCAGACTTTTCACTCCTGGCATCCAAATAACCCTTCTCTGCACCTGCTTCAGCTTGAGCCCAAATACTAGACTTGCAGAGTATCTTTTATATGTCAAATTTAGTGAGCTGTAAAGACAACAGCAAAAACCTCCACCCGAAACCACACACAACCTTCCCTCTCAACCCATATAGTCAAGTTTTCACCCATTAAATTAGGCACCTAAAAGGGATGAGCACAAAATAGGACAGAGAGAGAAATTTTGGGATTGCTTTTACATTCCAGCAGCTAAAGAGTTCGTGTGGTAGGCTGGGAAGCAGTCCCTGCCTTAATGAATACTTAATTATTGTAACTAAGAGGAATAGGTTTGATAGCAGATTATGGGAAAAGTATTTTAGAAGACACAGGGCCATCCTAGGGGAGATGGGGACCCCAGCTTCTGCCCCAGATAAATGACAAGTGGGATTTGAACACAGCTTTTCTGTATTTTGTTGAATAGTTTAGCATTGGACTACAAAACTTTGAATTGCTGTAGTTTCTGCTAATGCTGCTCTGTGAGAGATTACAAACATTTAAAGTATGAGGTTGTGCTGAGTCAATATGTCCTGCAGTGCTTTCCAAACACTAGCACCTGTAATCCAGGGTTTGTAGGACTTTGGCACCACTGGGATTGGATGGGATTTGGAGCATCTGACTTTGTGACATAGGCTTATAAAAGTTACATCTGCATTTACATTAAATACACATAGATGTTCTTTGGCTTGGAGGTTAACTAGCATGGGACAACCTGAACTTATGCTAGCAAACTCACTGTCCTTCAAAACAATATGCCTGGCATCTAATGGCAAGTTGTCACCACAGATCCTGCTTTTCACTCCTTGCTTGCTAAAATGACATGTACTAATCCATAGCAGAAATTGGGACTGTTCTTTGACCTGTGCCGAACCTAGACTGAGGAGCTGTTTGAGAGAGCACTGGTTGACTTGCTCCAAAAGTGTGCTTGGGACCATATGGACATATTGTGCTAGTAATTGATTTAATAGCATGGATGTTACTAGGTGACTTTTACACTGTTTTGAAAAGCCAGACTCAAATTCAACCATTACCATACCAAGCATAAAACATGTAGAAGGAAAATTCCCAATCCCTGTGCTTAGATGTCTAACTCAAGCATTGGAGAAGACAACCCCATTACTCATTTCTCTGGGGGAAATGGGTGGGGAAGGAGGTGCCACTTTTGGCAGGAGAGACATGTTTCAAGGGCACACACCCGAGAAATGCTAAACCTGGATTCAGGTCTCTGCTCAGCTTCTGTTCAACCTTTGAACACCTCCATCTCAGGAAGGTAGACTGCAGTATTGAGGGTTAAGGCATGGGAGGTGTCCGTTTTTTTTTGTCGGAAGGGCAGGCTTCTGGGCTGAAGGGATGGAGCAGAAATCTGTGGCCCCGAGCATAAGAAGAAATTTTCTCTGGGAGTGGGTGAGACATATTCAGAATATCCAGTATCCCGGTGGCTATGACACCAATGCAAAATTTGAATCTGTCACGTTAAGGGAGTTGTCGGTGTCTGAGCTTGTAAAAAACATCAGGCAGAATTAAATCTGATGAAGTAGCTGCAAATGCAAATAAAATCCTAAGAATAGCACTTACAAACATCATTAAAAGAGAAACCTTTCAGTGCAGGGATTCTGATGTGATCTGTAATGCTACAAAGTGACCATTTTTGAATGAAAATTGATCCACAGTGTTTTGCAGCGCTGCCGAGACCAGTGGTGATGAATAAAATATATATATATTTTCTACATCATTAAGTGGCCTTAAGACTATTTTCCATCTGTCTCTTATTTAATAAACACTGAATAAAATTAGGCCGGCAGAATAGTCAAAGACTCATTTGACTTTCAAATGGGGTTAAATACACACATCCCTCAACAACCTGAGCAGAAGTATTTTCAACACAAATAGACACTGAAGAAGGCTTTTGGTGACAGCTTTCAATATTTATTTCAGTGGAGAATTACAGGGAAAAGAAAAAACATGCCTTGAATTAATCATGTTCAAAATAATGCAGCAGTAAACACAGACAAGGTGAAGTGGACATCTGATTATTATGTTATTATGTAATGCCTGATGACAGACATCCAGAAATCTAGTTAGTCTAATTCCAGATTTTAGGGTGAGAAAAGTAGCTGTAGACCATCTTGGAAAACACAAATCTTAGAATTTTGGTCAGTCATCTCTGCCCTGGACCCCATAACTTGTGGGTTTTTTCATCTCTGTCTTCCAGAAAGGCACCTGTCTCTGCAGATCTAGGAATTTACTCTTATCAGCCAGACTCATTCAATCAAAAACCAATATGGTCTCATCTGAAAATATTTTCTCCCCATCTTTAAAATCATGCTGACTGGCATCAGTAGTAGTCTCATATATGAGTTTCTTATCTGTTGGACCCTGTACTGTCTCTTTCTTAAGCCTTTCTGAATTAACATCTGATGAATTAGGCTCAGTTATGCCAGTTATTCCATTTTTCCTTTGTGAGTCAGGAAGGAGATACATAAATCCAAGTTTAATATAAAAACCTAAGTTTGGCCATTCTGGGACCAGTCTAAGGTTTCCCTGCCCCAATAGTGTCTCTGCAACCATGGCCAACACCAGTTATCTAGGGAAGAGTATAAGAATGGGGAAAATGTATAGTAATACTTTGCTGTGATATTTTCTGTATTTTTCCTCGCTGTGATATGCACTAGTCATCACCATACTTCCTTGGCAGAAGCAGCAACCAGAGTGGTTTTCCAGGTAAAAAGCAGGCAGAAGGGCAGGCATCTATTTATGAACCCTGAAATCAATTGCATATGTCTTTAGAATAGCTTGCTTTGCTCAGAAAACTGCCAAAGCACCAGTCCTGCAGCCAGTCAGCTCTCTGGGGAGTTATCTGCACCTACTGACTTGCAAATGCATAACCTTTGGAGATTATACTAAACATAATTTTTCATTACAGGTGGGTTGGAAAGTTGTTTCTCATGGTATGAATCCAGCTTCCTATGCCTTGCTAACTGCAGAACGCAAATATGTATTGAACGCCCCACCGTCATTCCTCAAAGCTTGATCATCTATGTCTGGAAATGGGCATTTATTTTTATTACAATGTCTGTCTTTTCTAAAAATATTCAAAACAAATTCCTAGGGTCCTGACAGCTGTGGAATGTAGCTTCTCTCATCGTATTTCTCCATTTAATGCCTTCAAATTTATTGGCCTCCTGCCTTCTTCCCCCTTTCCCTCATTAGATTTTAGCCAGGATTGTGCAGGATATGGGGCTGATATGATCATGCTGATTTTCCGTGTACCTGCCTGCCTCTCCCTATTGCGAGTTGAAACCCCTGGCTGTATCAGACAGAGCTCTCCAAGGAATTAGGTACCTACTAAACTTATGAACACTGACGAGTAATTAAAGGAGCAAGGAGCAGAACATATATAGGCAGTTGTGTTTCAGTCCCATGTCTTTTCTGAGATTAAAACTGTCAGTCAGCAAGCATGATCCTCCTGGTTGGAGAAGCACATGGGATGGAGAGGAGGAGGTGGACCATGCACTGCAACAGGGAGAGGGGACTCTGTGTGCAAGGGAGAGGCCAGGACACTGTGGTGAGATGGGGACAGAGTGAAGAACTGAAGTCCATGAAATTTTATTTCATTAACACCGCTGATAATGCTGCTATAAAAGAAAAATTATCTTGTTCATATATTTTGCTTCTTGAAATGTTCATTTCCTCCATAAGCCTTTTATGAAACAACATTTTTTGTCTGGGAATTATGACTAATACACTTGTTTTAACAACTCCCAGTTCTGAACTGCATTTGTTCAGTCTCTGTCTTGTAGTCCGACTCACCTTCAGATTTCCTTAACACAGGCATATTTACTCTTCTGTACCACACACAGTGAAATCGCTGACTCATACATATGTGAGAAGCAGATCTCCTGCATTCACACTGGCTTTCTACACTCTATATCACCTAGACCTTACAAAGCATTTTTTATCAAAAATAGTGTTGTAGCTGGAGTAGAGACAAATATGAGAGATCAATCTTTATTACCTTTTCTTCAACAACCTGCCAGAGCTGAAAGATGAGACCAGCTTTTGGGGTGCACAGGCTTTTCTAAGAGAGGTCAGGATTGTTGCCATATGGAAAAACTGCAGCAAAGCAAAACATTCTGGATCTTGGATCTTGCATCTTGGAAGCATCTTGATGATAATCTCCCATTAGACTGGGACAATCAGACCTCTCTATCTTGAACGCCACACTATGTCACCTTCCTCTCTTGCAGACAAGAGACCACTTGCAGAAGTCACTGACTTGCAGATGTGATCGAAAAGAGTAAGAAACATTTCTCATAAGAAATACATTGTGCTGGAATAGTCGGGAACAGTTCAAGCCGTCATCTTAAATGGGGACACATGTTGCTGCCATAATTTGTTTATGCTACCTATTAGGTAATATTAACTTTTTTCTTGTTGTCTATAAAATATGAATGTTTCCCAATTAAACAGGGCTAGGATTGAGTAAGCACAACATTATCTCCATCCCTCCATAGCTAATTTCCTGGCAGAAGATATACAGAAATATAGCACAGGAAAGTAGCATCTTTTTGAAGGTCGGACATGGCACAGGCAAGTAGTGTACCTTTGAAGGATGGAGGGGTGTGTTTTTAGAACAGTGTCTGGGAAGACCAGAAAGAGACAGTGTGCTGACAGGAAAGGACTTCTCTTATGAAAAGCTTTTGGGTTCCAAAATGACTTTGAATTCCCAGTGCTTCTGAGCTTTCATTTGGAAATCTAGGAGCTGGCTTTATTTATGATTATGGTTATGAATATTTCAGCTCATTCCTGGATTTCATATGGCCATTTACATAAGTCTGACACTTGCCCATGACTACATGAGGTCAGCCGACATGAATCACCTCCCAACCTGCCGTGAAGGGTGACACATGGCGCAGGGTGGGGTTCCTGGACTTGTTTTCCCTATGACAGCTGAGGACATGGATGTGGGACAGCAAGGACACACCCCATGACATGAAGGCTGGAGATGATAATCTCTTTTCCAGGGACAGGAGGATTTCAAACTAGGCTACCAGGGTAGAAACTGAAAAGCCAGGGTAGTTGGATGGGTAGAGATCTGAGAAGGGTGCATCGGCCCTAAAGTTCCCAAAAGCTGAAGGGACTAATGACAGCCATCGTAAGGATGGTGTCTTCACTAGCTCAGATGAATTGCTTATTTCTCTATATTTGCTGTTCTGCGACCAAGAATGTCTGAGTGTAGTGAGACTAATCCTGACTCGGTTCTCCTGTTGTGTCCTGCTCCTTTTTTTTCTTTAGGGTACAAAAGGTGATACCTTCCTGGGTTTAGCTAGCAAGAGGTTGTCAATAATATGGGAGACCACTGGCAGCAGATTTTGAGGGATAGAGCACCAAAAGATACTAATCTTTCCACAAACTCAAAGCTTGGAGATCTTCCCATTGGTATGATCTTTCATAGAATCATAGAACCACAGAACCACACAATGAAAGGGACCTTAAAGCTCATCTAGTTCCAATCCCCTGCCGTAGGCAGGGACACCTTCCACTAGACCATGTTGGTCAAAGCCCCATCCAGCCTGGTATTGAACTCTTCCCAAGGATGGGTCATCCAAAGCTCCCCTGGCTTACCTGTTCCAGTACCTCACCACCCTCATAGTGAAGAATTTCTTCCTAATATCTAATCTAAATCTTTCCCCTGAGAGTTTAAAGTCATTCGCTTTTGTTCTATCATTACTTGCTCGTTCTGAATAAGTATCAGCTCTTCTTATTCCTTTAGCCCAGAATGCAAACCAACTTTTTCTATGCTCTCTGGAGCAGCTATCTTCTAGGGTGTCTCCTGCAAACTTGGTACCAGGTCTGTGCCTTGTCTTGTCCTAACTGTAGTCTTGGAAAAACTATACATTTTTGCTCCTGACTCCCTACGTTCCTTCCATATTGTAGAGTTATAAGCTGCGGAGTATTTGAGTAGGTCTTATGCTCTGCACGAGCAGGAATCTGAAAGGTAGACTGGCTACTGATTTAGCTAAAGTTACACCTGTAACAGTAACTCAGCATGGGTTCTGTGGTACAGTGCAAGTGCCACACTGCTCCATTCTGTAGACACACTTCTGTGTTTTATTGAAAAATATTCCAACATCTATAACTTAAGTTTCTGGTCATCTAGATGACCAGAAGTTCCTTCATTTGTGCATGAAGCACATTAATGGAGCCTAGTTATTCCTGACTCTGAAACATTGGCAAAATTTTCCTTGGACTTAGTCTGTTGTGGAATTTGTTGGTAGTCATTTTCTGCTCAAAAGCCTAAGCAAAAACCTGGAAAATGTTGCTAGAAGGGCAAGAATGATAATCAAGAGTATGGAAAGATTCGCAAGTTGTAAACATGGGAGTGGGCTTGGATTTTTCAGTCAGATAAAGAAAATTGATGAGGAAGGTGGCAGGTCTGTAAATTTATGTGATACAGAGAAGTTGGGCGTAGATTTGACTTTTCACCATTTCTTGCAATACAAAAACTAAGGGTCAGCCAGTGAAGCTAGGAGAAGGGGGTAGGTCTTCATGGAAAAGGTAATAACTGTGGAACTTCCTGCAGAAGCACATTGTGAAAGCAAAATCTGGTGTGGTCTTAAGGTGAAACTGGACAAGTACTTGAAAGTACAACATATGATGAATTATTAAGTAGACAAACCACTTGAAGCTAAGGAAATCCCATCAGCTGAAGATATTTAGACATTCCCTGGGCATGCTTACCTGATTAATGTGGGAGATACAATTCTTGGTTGTTCTTATGAGATGTCAATGGCTGTCACCAGCACCTCTCAACAAATAAATCCTAAGTAGCTGGACACGACAAAATGGAAATATCTATAATAAAGAGGAACATGAGCTGAGTGTTGGTAAGAGTCAATATGTTGCACCCTGTATTTTTCTGAGATATTTTTTTTTCACAGAACACCTCTGGATATGTCCATTCCACTAAGAATACGACTACGAATATGCCTATACCTGTGCAACAGACATGAGACCCAAATATTCCAGAGTAAGCCACAAGGAAATTGTAAATAGAGTCATCAGTTGAGTGATGTGCTGAACAAACTCAGACAGAGAGTGATCCGCTGAACAAACTGGATAATTTTTTTTACCTAAAGATGGACCACTGATTGCTGCTCTGTGCATGAGCATCTACAGTGTCTCTGCTGAAATGCAGAAGCCAGCACACTTAAGTGTACAAAATGCAAAGGTATCTTTCCAAAAGGTTTGTCACAGTCTCTGCTTCTTGACCATCATTGCCCAGAAGGCATGGATAATTTTTCACATGATTCACAGGGACACAATTTCCAGACCTGAGTCAGCTTCTTGCAGCATGGACAAACATCAGCTAGGTGTCCAGAAAGGGCTAGTGTTGTTCACAAGTGTGGATGCAGTAAAACTAATTCTATTGCACAATGAGGTTGGTCTCATTTGATGGAGATTGTCTTTAGAGAATGAATGTAGATAACCAAGCTTATATTGTGATAATAGGAGATTAAATACTGTGGCTCTGGCTTCTTCCTTCAAAGTTGATCAAAAGGTAACATGAAACTGCCTAAGACCAGTCTGTACACCACAAAGGCTATTTCTCCATGAAGGAATTAGAAAATGAATGTAATCCATTCCTGGGAATGCACTGAAGTGAAGAACTGGGGTTCAGGATCAAAGAGCCAGAACTGGAGATCAGGATTCATTTGAAGCTGTAGCTCCCAAAGACATCTGCATGCCAGTCTCTTTATGTCAAGATCCCAGAAAACCAGATGCAAAAATATTTCTGGCTTCTAACATCATACAGAACTGAGTCTTCAGCTCCCAGTCCCAAGCGACATTAGCAGCAGGGGTTATCAGGGAATCAGATGAGGTTTTGTCCCTCAGCAGCAACCTCAGGCACCCGCACTAATGCTGGCGTGACAGGGCAGAACGAATCGGCATGCACAGAGGAATGTGTTTTCCCATCTGCAGAGCAGACATGGGGTTAGGAGAAAGGCAGTGAGTGAGGCATTCACTCCACTAAATGCCAATTCATGGCTCTGGCACACCAGCTGACCTCACTGCTTTGAGCCCACCCTTTGAACAATATTGTTTCTGCTGACAGCCCTCTGGCTCTGCTCCATCCCCAGGATCAGGTGTCTGGAGGCTTTTATTTGCCACATGGATAGTGCTTTGGCCTACAGGATCTCGAAAAGCACAGCATGAGGTAGTAATAATACTGAGGAAAGATCAGATCATGTGGGTAGTCTTCCACTTCAAGAAGCGTGAATGTGACTGAGATCATCACATTCCTTAGACACTTTCTTTCCAGTAAAGGAAAACTAAACCAAGTCTCTGGAGGAAGTTTAATCAGTTTGGGCCAGACCCTCAGGAAGTATAACTCAGCATCATTCCCTTCATATCCACAGGATCATGCTGGCTGCCACCAGCAAGAGGTTGGTTCTGTGGGCTGCAGAGAAGGATGAAGGCTCTGGAAAGTATTGATCAAGGCTGAATTCATGTGGTGAATCAATCATACAGCAGTAGGGAAACAGGGAAGTCATTTGAATGAAAGATCTGTGTTGGCATGTTCAAATACGAACAAGTATAATCTAGTGATAAAAATGTTACATGGGAGCCATGTGCCCATGCAGGCTATGTTTATATTATTGAGTTAAAAATGCCAGGGAGTATTCCTAAGCACTGGTAGATGGCTGAGTTTATACGTTTGAATTCTTTGCGTGTTCCCTGGCATGGTTTTGTCCTGGGCCAACTTGAAGTCTTCAAAACAAATCCCTATGCACAATTTGAGGTTAATGTAAGCCAGGAACCATTCCCAATCTGCAGATTGAGATATTTACCAGCACCTTTTTACTGTAAGAGAGTTCAAATAGAAGGACATGGGCTATTCTCTGAGAGCTGTTATTACTGCCAGAAAATTATTTTTGGTTGCATATAATTGCTTAGAAGTATAGCTGCCATCTTAGTTAACCTTACTATAGGCTGGGGGTGACATTAACCAAGGTAGAAATGTATGTGGGGAGCCAGGCTGGTTCTCCTAGGAACCTCTGTTGACTATGTGTCAACTGTAGTTCTGTCTTCCAAAAGTCAGATCTTTGTTTCTTCCCTGCTCATGATGAAGAGATGTCCAGAGAGAGTATATAAAAGCGGGTGCATGACTAAGACAGGTAGGATACCCTTCTCCATTATTTGTAGAGAGAACATGGATATCAGTACTAGGAAGTAATCTCTACAAAATGCCTCAGAGATAAATGGAAGAAAAATGGTCCTTCCTCTGTTTCTTCCTTCCTTGGGTTTCCTCCTTCAATCCACTGAAATCTTGGAGTGGATAATGTGATTTATTAATCAGTGTGATCTGAAGTGGGCAACTGACATCTCCCACAGCCCAAATGTCAAACTGAAAGTTGGTCAAAATTCACAGGTGTTCAGGAGATTTTATCTAAAATCGAGAAAGTATTTATGTTTGATAATGGAAAACGTGGTAGTCATTAGACACATAGCTAAATCCCAGTGTCTTACAACCTTTGCAGCATTTAACCAAGGCAGTAAGACCCAAAGGAATTAAGTACAACAATTTATAATTTGAAAAAATAAAACAAACAAAAAAAAGTTAGAGGGGAATGCATACCTCCTCCCAGAAATACTGCTAGAAATGACACTTCTGCGTGTTAAGCCATGTTGTAACTAAACATGGTAAGGGTAATAGTCTGATAAAATTGAAGTATTTGCATACTTGCAAATGGAATACGAGAGATTTCAATCAACATGCCATTTGGGCTAGGCATTGATGCTTACAATGCATCCCCTTCCTCGTCCACTCAAAACACACTGCAGTGCCAGTAAGACAATATATGATTTCCAGCTGTGTAAAGCCACAAACACTTGTATGGTTTTCAAATATTTGCCCAATTCTTCAATATTAATTCATCCAATATCCTGGTGCTTCCTTTCCATTGATGCAGATGACATCAAGGAAATGCTGTTTAAGCAGGACTTAATCTTTCAGAGTTTTTAGTTTAGTGCATTGGTGAAATTTATCTGAACCACTTTGGATTTTCTTCCAAGGTAAGATGAGTTGATCTGCGGTTGACATCCATATGTAGTTAAATGAACTCAGTATTTCTGCCTTCTAGCTCTCTGTTTGTAAGGGAGGGTTAATAATGCTGCCTAATCTGTCAAAGAGTCCAGTATCAAAACTGGCATGGGTAGCAGCAAGTACTGTGGGAATCTTATTGTAAACAGTAACCCATATAACATTATTTTTGAAAGCTCTGTCTTTGTAAAATTAAGTCTCAAATTTTGATCATTTTTTTTGCATTCACCTTTTTTTTCCCCATATTAAGTCTGCTTGACTTGTCTTGTCAGATATTTGTTTTTACATTACTAAAACATTTCCAGGCAAAAGAAGAGACTGGAATTTAATTGCACATCAGTAAATTACTTACTGAAAAAGCCCACAAAAGCAAACAAGGACAGCTTCTTCCTAGCCTTTGTATAAAGTCTTCTGGCATTGCTGATAACTATATTTGTTGAGATGAAACTATGAGTCTTTCCATTAAATTTAGGATATATGGCACACACTTTTTTTATGAATTGAGAGAAAGAAAACGTAACTGGAGAAGTTTTGTATATAAATTGTTTTTTGACTGCAACTGAGGTCTATGACTACAGCATTGAATTAACTCACCTGCTGCAACAGTGATTGCAATGGGCCAAACAGAGCGTTGAAGCACACTGGCTTTTTTTTCTGATCCCTTATTCGACCTTGCAATTCCTTGGAAGTCTAAAAAAGTAGCAAACAGACTGGAGACTGCTTGGTTTGTATCAGAAAGGGCTTGGCTAATCTTGCATTGTTAAGGCCTATTCTTCATTCTTTTGTTGGCAACTGTGTCCACAAAGCAGGACATGCTGTCACAGAAGGAAATAACAAGATGGATGAATGTCTTTGAGGAACAGCCAGATGGTTAAGTGAGACAGCTGGCCAGAGACAAACAAAAATTATGGCTAATGATCAAGCCAGGTACTAGCCAAAGACAACAAACTCCATACTGGCTCATTTCAGATTTAGTATCTAAACTTAGCAGGGCACCCTGATGTGCATGTAAATCTCCAAACTTTTCCTCTCCTGGAAAATGTTTTCCCTTCTCTAATTTCATGCAGCAGATGTCTACATTTCTGAGAGCAGCATTGGTGACATTTTTGAGAATTTAAATAGTGGAAAAAAAAGGAAAGTATCTCATCTGATTATTCTAAAGTGTGTGTGTGTAAAGTAACATCAGAGGCTCAAAATTTCTGTCAGAGTTCAACTTCCATCTGTTGTCACTCAAACCCTTCCTTTTTGTTCAATTGGTTGCATTCTTAACTCTTCCTGATAAAGGATATTGATGCAAACATGCCATCTCTTTGACAGACACCTACTAAAGGATGATTCTGAACTCATGGTTCATACTGAGGGCACATACATTGAAGGAAAAAGATTCTGTTCAATAAGGTGGTCAAAACTGAAAACATTATATTTTTGTAGACAAAATTATATATTTCTAATAAAATAATTTTGCCTCTGTGTCACAATTTCTTCTTTTTTTTTTTTTAATGATAAAGAACATTATTACATATAATTTGATTCAGAACAGACACATGTTTAGACACTGTAAAGGTCTGGAGAAAACCCTTGGCTCACATAAATTCGATTTCCTCGATCATTTAAATCTGATTTCCTCAACAAAAACCCAGTAACTCCCATTTCAAGATAAAAAGTCAAGTCCTCTGTCATCTGTACTTGACTATTGCTTTTGCTTGTAGAATGGTAACCCTTTATGGCGGAGTGACCTCAAGAGACATTAACTCACCTCATTCCAGTGCAACTTGTTCCCATATTTAAGACGATTGGGTTTTTTTTTTTCATTTCATATAGTACCTCTGCCTTCTAATTCTCCCTTTTCCTTTCAAGATTAAAGATTTCTTTTCCAGACCCTTCTCCATAAGACTTTACATAAACCACTAGAAACTCAAACCCACCAGCAAATGAGAACCCTGAGCTTGCCCTTTACCCTGCAAATGCACACATTTTCTTTACCAATACCAGGAATCCCAGGGGTTCCCTCCTTCCCTTACCCCCCTCTCACCCTCCCCCC
>NW_009920462.1:26365-56688 GCF_000696875.1 Nestor notabilis | reverse complement strand
CCATTCTGTGATTCTATGATTCTGTGATTGTTAGATAAGCTATCAAACCATTTCCCCCCAACCCCTTATCCATGCATGCTTCTTTCCTTTTATATTCTCTGGCACAAACTCCCAATCCCCAGAGTCACTGAGCCACTGTTTTGCCAGGAGGGATGGTTTCCACTTTTAATGACTGATTGCTTCTCTTGATACAGGTACTGTGCTGACACTGCTGGAGGAGTAAAGCAGGAACTCTAAGGGTGAATTTAACTTATTAACAGCTTTTTGGTTTTTACATCGATAGTGAAGTGCTTAGAGCAAATGAGATGCCACACACAATTTTGTGACATTCACTTCCAGCAGCTAAGTTTGCCGAGATGCTGGTTTCCAAATCCTACCTTGTGGCAACACACGTCAGTGATTAGCAACAACACAAACCTGCTTGTGAGGCTGCATGCACCGTCCATCTGGGAAGTGGCTGGTGGCATCCCAGTCTGTGAGGCTCACGGCAGCCTTGCTCCCAGTGTGCTCCTGCTTTCATCACACACACAAATGTGAAAGGATTTCCTGGAGTTCTCTTTCTGACCAAGCTCCTGTGGGCAGGAGAAGCCATGTTTGTACAGCTTCTGCCTGCAAGCAGGGTATTTGTCCTACCTCTGGACTGCAGAATGAGTGTGAACATTTCTCATCCATTTTATCTGCTCCTGTACTTCTCAGGGCAAACTGCTTTGGCTGAAGGGGTGGAGGCTGGATAGCTTCTAATCAGGATTCTTAGCAGATAAAAATAACACTCGGAGACACAGGATCATAATAAATGTACCAAACTGTAGGTCAGGTGTTCGGCCTTGTCCATTTGTATTAAAGAAAATATTTAATGTACTCCTAGATACACAGCTCTTCTAAACTCACACTACAGTTTGCTTGAAGCCAGCAACACATTGGTATGGATGTCACACCGCAAGTATTTGTTCCTAACGTACACATCTGAGGTGACATAACTGAGCTGACTGCTTAACCTTTTCTATTCATAATATCTGGGGGAAGTGAATGGACTTAGTCCATGCCACAACATTTTAATATCATCTCCCAGCTCTTCTTGTTAAGTCTTTTAGGCAGACTCTAAGTTCAGCCTCAGGCCCAAACAGTGCTGTGAGGAAGATTTCTGTGAGCGTAGCTCACAATTGCTGTACATATTGTCATCAAAAGATAAAGTAGGAGGCACCATGCTTCCCATCATTTAGATGGAAGTAAGCAAGCCCTGTGGGCAGGGAGTTCATTGTCTCAGCACTGAGTGTGAAATTGGAGAGAAGCTACACTCCTATGCAAAGTGTGAGAAAACAGAAAAGGAATAATTAACCATGTGGAAATGCCAACAAATTTCAGAGAGATGTATTTTGTCCCAGATGAGTTGTGAATGTGAACTAAGTGTGTGACCCGTACATTTTAAAGCCAGAAAGTGCATTATGATTTTTTTGGCCATTACATAGATTGCACTTGTGCAACATGGTCACGAATATTGGGTTTTGGCCTGGTTTTGACAATGTTTCTCTGTTTTCTTCCTTTAGGCAGATTGTAATTAGAGATGGGATTAAGGCAGTAAAGTACAGAGTTTTATCTAATGTACCCCACATCCAAGGAGCTTTGTGATTAGCTTTTGCAGCTGGATCCGTCCACCAACCTCTATTTTTAATTCATCCTAACTTCACAAAGTAACTAGAGAGTTGTCCCACATTAGGAATTTGGCTGGTGCTGTATACCTGGAGAAACGGCTTTATCCACACAGTCCCATTGTGGAGGTGTATCTTCAGCCAAGGCCATAGCCTGTAGTGAGCTACAGCTACTGGGTGGGGGAAATTTTCCTCTAATCTTGGACAATAACTTTTAATTATTTATTTTACTGTGTAAGCTTTCTGCCTGAACTAGACTTGCCGTTGACTAGTTCCCATTAAACACAATTAAGATCAAAATGTTTGTGGTTGTGAGCCCCAGACTAAGTGCTTCTGACCTACCGCAGAGTTGTGATTTGGGTTATATTAGAAGAATGCTGGAGTGACAGAGACATCCTCTGCCTCACCGATGGCATTTTGGTTACAAATGGAATGTGACCCTCAGGTAGGAAATTTTTCCTGCTTTCTAATCTTCATAAAGCAGTTCTCTTCTGATACACCCTACAGCAACCACTCCAGTCAAAACTGTAATTACACAGGCTGTTTTTATAAAACTGCAGAAGTTATTGATGTTATAGACATGAGCAGCATCTAACAAACACTGACTTGTTGTTGTTTCTAATGGCTCATAAGAACTCAGCCATTCACAAATCTCATACTTGTCATTTCTAAGTCCTACACCAGTACTTTTCCACTGCTAGGAGCAGTTGGCTATACTGCAATATTTGGGAAAACATATTAGAGATGTCATAAACCTGTCAGCATAGATATAAACCAGAAAGAAGATAAAGACTTCATCCAAAACTGAAGAGAAAAAATAACATTTCGATTTTGCACCGAATGGATTAAACAATTGGTATTATAGTGTCCCTGCCCATGGCAGAGGGGTTGGAACTAGATGATCTTAAGGTCCTTTCCGACCCTAACTATTCTATGATTCTACATCGAAAAAGCATTCAAAAGCACCAAGCTAGTGCAGGGTAATAAACACTTTTTGTTACGTACGTATGTTTGCTCTTTTTCTCCTGTCAACAGGAGAAATTCTCATGACAGAACTGGAAGGGAAAGTGAAAGTTCCCCTTACACAACACGTCCCTACACAGTGTTATGGGAATCGGGTCTCAACCAAGAAAGGCAGAAGTTACAGCCTGGACTGGGAAGATCACACAGGAGATAAAAGTGTCAGCAAATCCCACAAGAGTTAGGTTGCTTTTATCAGGACCATCATGTAACAGATTAGCAGTAACTGTCCCTCTGAAAAGATGCCCAGGAAAGTTATTATAGACTCATAATTCTGTTGACACAGTCCTTTCTGACTTAAATAGCATAAGTCAGTGCTGGATTTCTTGGTTTGATTTTTAGGGGTGCAAGTTTTCTTTTGGTTTTTGGTTTTAATAGAAAATGACCCTTTTCTAGCGTGTGGCACTAGCCAATGAGAAGCAATGCCTATCCTGATATTCGGTGACTTCTGTAAGAACTGAGAAGACCCACTGAGGTTCCCATGTTGAGTATAAACATTTTCACTCTGTTATTTCACCATAAGCAGAATCGTCAGCAAACAAATGTTTAAAACACTGCATCTTCAAACTGGTGAGATACTTGAAACCATATTTTATCCAGCTCTGGCATTGACGAGGAAATGCAAATGAATAGCTACCAAAGGAATGATGAAATGCAGGTACCTGCACTTGGAGCAGTGATCTCAGAAGCGTACAAAAGAAGTAAGAGTTTATTTTTTTCTCTTATTATTATCTTAGTGCATGAACTTTTAAGAAGGCAGAATGCTCTGACGTTAAATCCAACCTCTATTTCTCTTGTGCAAGAACATGCATTCCTCAAAGAGAAAGAACCAAATGATGTACTTTAAAGCTATTCCTTCCCGTGTTTAATGCAAGAATTCTTGTTTAGATAATTCAACAAGTCACATGAGCTTTCCACTGAAGTCAGCAGGACAGCTCACACGGGATGCTCATGTGCCTTAATTTTGCAAGATACTGATCTCATATGTTCATTATTTATTTTTGTATTGTTATGACATTCTTGTTCCGTCTCATGTTTGTATCTTTCTTGCACTTTAAACAAACCTCCTGTCCACTTTATGCCTATGATTTGGTGCAGAGGGCAAGACAGGTATTGAGTTTCATTGTGGACTAGACTACGAAAAATCTATCATTAATCCATTTTTATAGGCCACACAGTGAAAAAAAGTCACCAGTAGAAAAAGCAAGTCACATATGTCTTACATTAACCCACATTCATCTTCCTAGCACTGATTGCAAATGCTGCTCCATAATTATGAAATATATTAATTCATTTGCTAGAAAAGTCTTCTGAGAAATTTCGTAAGTCGCTAAACAGCTTACAGTTTCTTGTGATTGCTGAGGCATAGGCTTTTGTGACAGGCAACACTTACACAACCAAACACAGCTGTTTAAAAAACAATGTAAAACGTGCAGGTGCATGAAGGACAAATAATTAAAAATAAGAAACAAAACCCACCCTCTAACAATTTTTTCTACCAGGAATCTCTCAATACTCCTTGATTTTAAAATCCTGCACCTCGGGTCTGAGAAGCTCAGCTTTCTATTATTATCTTTTTAAAAGCAATTCATAGAAAATGAAGAAGAAATTGGACTTAAAAAGCTAAGAAACCAAGTTACTGAACAAAAGGAAATCTCAAACTTACTTGACATTTTTATAAAAAACATTTTTGTCTTACTGACTTAAAGTACTGCAACTACACCCCAGTGTGAGAATGAATTAGCCTAGATAACTGGACCTACCAATCTGCATTGACAATAGACAATAAACGGCCAAACATGTTTTCAATATATGGTCTTTTTCAGCTGATTAACTGTCATTAAACCAATTGTGCCTAGTGTTACTCTGCAGTGATTCTGTTGGTTTAACACCATAAATTGCTTATTTACGAATGTGATATAGGTTACATTTAAGAAACAGAATTGTCTTCTCTGGTATAGAGGTGAGAGTCAGACCCATGTTTTAGGGAATGACATGATACCATGATTGGTTAGTAACTCCAAGGAGATCTGCTGGTACTCTTAAACAACACACTCCACATCCATTCTTTCAAGCTTCTCATCAGCTTCCTAAAACTGAAGGACTAGAGGTCATTCTGGTTATTCTTTCACACCACCTGAATGTGTGCTAAGCACTGACTATTAGATTGCTGGGTATTTACCTTACTTGCTTATGTGTAAAAATAAAACCTAAGCCTTTACTTTGGGGTTGTTGTTTTTTTTTTTTTTTTTTTGACAGATACAAACCTGGAAGATCTGAGAGATAAAAGTTTTCCCCATTAGTGCTGCTTATTCTATTTCAGGGAAGTTAACCCTTAGTACTGAACATGACGTTATCTAATGTAAATACTGACATCTTTCCCCTTCTCCAAAATATAAATAGATGAGTTCAACTCATGCAACAGGGAAGTACACTTAAGAAAGGGGTATTTTCAACCATGTTTGTAGAACCGAAACCTAATTACGAGTTGTAACTGCACATGCAGTATGTCATAAAGCCCAGGTGTCCCATATTGCTCATATTGTGATAGCTCATTTCAAGAGCATAAGGTATCATACTTAAAAATGGTGGTGGGTTTTGGTTTTGTTTTTTTTAAGCATGAATATATGCAACCCCAAACTAGCAAAAGACAAAATTAGCTGTGATATCTCAAGGATAAAGTAGCTTTGAAAAGAGCATAACAGAACTCCCACTGTAGACATCAATGTATTAGCTGCTAAACACTTTTATTCAGTGAGAGTATTTAAACACATACTTGGCTTTATTCATGTACAATGTCCCCTCCAGCAATACAGTGAAACAAGTGCTAAATTTAAAGCAAGTGCTATGGTTTACAGACAGTTGACTGCAACGGTTGTTTGGTGGAGCAACCAGATGGCACTACTAGAAGCCTCAGAAAGGTTTTCCATAAATACTATTTCTACTTTCAGAACACATTTCTTGAATTTCCACAACTAGAAATGAAGATGAGGCTTTTGTCCTTTAACTGTGATAACCTACTATTAGTAATGCAAAAGAGGTAGAGAGAAAGCCTGCTACATATATTTTACCTCTATCAATCATAGTTGCTGAATCAAAAGGACAATCCATTGTTAATCCACTCGGCATAGTGCTATCTTCTACAACAGTATAATAAAAAGACAAGAATTCTTCAGATTTCCCCTGCTTGGGAGAAAAAAATAATTGAAAAAAGTACACATGATTTTCTCCTAATATCTATAAACTTTAATTCATGTTTCACTAATTGAAATATACAAAAACATTACATTCAGCAAACGTTCTTTCTTCTCAAGCTCTATCATGTTTTCTTAAGGTTAGGTCAACAATAGTGGAACCCAGGATGAAAGATAAATCGTCTCTAAAAAGATTAATCATAAATGGTAAGAAAACATGAGGCAAAATATCAGTGAAGTCACTTAAAAAATATTCAGATGATTTTATAGTCTGTTTCCCAACAGCTGCATCTGGTTCTATTTCATATAAATGCAAGTTGGACATCTATAACCTCTGGGTTCGTAACAGATGTCATGAAGTTGAACATTTTTACATAAGCAAAAGCTGAACAAATTAACTTAAGGCCACCCAGTGTTTCCAAAGGCAATTGTCTGGCAATGCCAAAGGTTGCATTAGTCCATGCCAAACTACATCCAGACACTCTAGACATACTTTTCAAATTTTATTATTTGTGGCTTTAATTATGAATTTCATCTGTCAGGTTTTCCTCTACCAGTGGTGAGTAATGCCATCAGATACAGAGACTGGGGCTCCTTCCACTGTGTGTTTGTGTGTAGAAATGTTTGAAAGTAGCCCTCAGTTGCTGCAAGCAGCACCACTGTAGCTGCACTGCTGAGAATGAGGGTTGAAGCCTGCTAGCAGCTTGTATGGGCTAGGAAGGAAGAGAAAAGATAGCTGGTGGCAAAGAGCAATCATCACTGTCGCGAACGTTGTGAACAGTATGGATACCAACCTCACAAGAAATCAGCATGAGCTTCAGAGTCTCTGCTTGTGCACTGCACTCTAAGCATCATTTATACAAAGTCTGGTACCTCAGAGCTTATGTGGCTCACTGGCTTCAAGATTCTTGTTGCCACTGGGCTGGAGAAAGTGTGACTATCTTTTCTAGGTTGGTGAAGATTTCCCCAAAGAGAGGTTTCTTTCCTTAATAAAGTATGTCTGCTTTTCAGAAGTGGCTAATCCTTCAATCTCCTCTTCCAGTTTTTGCTCTGAGAGGCAAATGTTTGGCAGTCTCAAATAGCCAGACTCTTCGTAAAGTACATTACAATGCATAACAGTGCCAGAAAAAAAGTGTACAGGACTAGTTTGAGTTTTTAACTTTAGACAAATAGACCTTTAATTAGAGAGTTCATCTATCACGAGCAACAAATTGAGTATCTATATACAATTTAAATACAGCCTCACTGATATACTACTGGTTGAACGACTGCATTTCTGATTTGCCCAGATTGAAATTAGCTGTTTGGTTCAACAACTGTGAATTTAATTTTACCACAAAGTAAAGCTAAGTATGTCTGATAACCTATAAAGCTATAGCAAATAGATTTCCTGTTGTTTTAATAAGGGAATCTGTATCTATTGGAGAAAGTTTATGTCCAGTATAGCACTCATTCCATGTTGCGCTTCACCAGCTTGGCTTTATTTTTGATACAGGTTCATACACACATGTGATAAACTTTGTAAAAATAACCCACAGTGCAGAAAAATACTAACATGAAGCAATGAAAAATATTGTGATTCCTAATGGCAATCAGCTCAACATGCATATTTTTTGTTACTTTTTGAAGTATTTATAAACTAGGTGTTGTGATTGGCTGGGTGGGTTTAGTAGGAAAAAATCCAATAAAAGTGCTCCACTGTTACCACTGTTACCATTACACTGTTTTGGAGTCCGATTCTGGAATCCACTGGACTGCATAAATCAGCTGAATTAGAAATTGCCTGCAAAAGCCTCAGCTATGGTGAAGGCAGTTCAGGGTCTTAGCAGCAGGAGGATGAATACAGCTGAGCTATAAAGTACAGCATTCCACACTATTTCGTAGTTTTTAAATGGCTATTTAAGCTCTTAAAAAGATAAAAAGCCCTCTACTAAAAGAATATCCATTTACATGAGACAACTGCTTCTGGAAACAATAAAGGCGTCTATCTGCGCGGTTCCCATCTGTGCAGTGCCCACGATAGGTTTTCATTCAGGTTATGCAAAGTTGGATACCATCACAAGCAGATTTGACATTTTTGGTTGAACCTATAAGCAACACATTTTCCAAGCAATAAGATAGTCTACCAAACCCAAAGCTGGGGCTCAAGCCATAATGAAGTCATCACAACTTCTTTAAAAAAAAATATATAAAAAATAACATTTTACAGCTGCTTGCTTTTTGTTTATTGTAGACCTTTCTTCAACAGCCTGATGGCAAGATCTACAAGACACTCGAGGTAGCCATCTAGCTTGTAGGCCAGGTTTCATTGCTGCCTCTGTTTGTAAGTGCTGATTCCTTCTCTCATAGACAGATAATGACAGATTAGAAACATATTTTACACTTTTGGGACAAGTACTTTAAGTGGAAGCAGATGACACAAAAGATGAGTAACATCCCCTTCACCACCACCACTACCTCTCTGCTACTTTGGAAGGAATTCAGTGTTGGCCCAGACTGTGCTCTAGCCACAGCCACCAAACAACCTTCTCTTAGGACCTAGAGTTTGGCATCTCTTCTGCTCTGTCTGCATAGCAATGGCTGTTAAAGCAGACAAAAGTCTGTATCACTTTCTGGTAGCTAAGAGTCTGAATTTCACATCTGTGTTCTCTTAGGAGAAGTTTACTGAGCCCAGATTTTAGGAGCCTATTGATCCAGCAAAACAGAAGAATCAAGTTTTAAATTAATCTCTTCACTGCTTGGTCTGTCTTTCTCTGGATCTAGCATCCTCATGCCCCAGTTTCAGTAGAAAGGTTGTGTGTGCAGCTGCAACTGCAATCACAACCTCAGTGGCAGGGCATCTGCATAGTTCTCCCTCCTCCACTGACTATATTGCATGGATCTCCACTGACCAGCACAGGAACACGGACACATAGTGCTCACCTGTGAATCCCACTGCATAGGATTTAGGCCCAGGTTCTCAAAGTCTTTATGCCTGTTATTTTCCATGCGGGAATTTCCAAAAGATGTCAAAAGCATATCCTGCCATTATATGGAGTCTTTTATCCTTTGTGCAGGCTACAGGTAAGCAGGACAGGAGAATGCTCCTAATTCCCTGGCAATTTGAAATTCGGTATTACAGTATCTTTCCAGGCAATGCTGAATCACAGTTGCCTGCAATTTTCTTTTAGAGCTAATTGATTCCTGAAGATGTAAGACCCTGTATGGCAAACTGACTAACCCTCACCATAGTGAGTATTAATTGTTTGGACTCTCAAAATAGCTTACAGGAATAATACCACACATACCAAAACATACTACTGTTAGTCAGTGTTCCAAGCATGCTAATTACCCTTTCCGTAGTGTGTGTGTGTGTGCATTACAATGCTCCAAAAATGTATTTTTAAATAACCAAGCCACAGAGCGGAGGCTGAGATCACAAGAGTCTGGGTTACAAGAAGCGTCTGGGTTAAAGCAATGAAATGAAAATGGAAATTCTGAGGTAGCTCCCATTCCCGATTCCACACATTTTATTTTGTTTATGAAATAATTAATTCAGTGACTGAAAAAATAATTAAAAGAGTTTCTGAAAAGGAAGAGTGAATACCACTGAAGCCCTCTACTTCATGTTTCCTGTCTCAAAACAGCTGTCAGAAACTAGCAGCACTAAGAGGCCATGAAAACTAAACATGAAAGTAACGTATTAAGTAGCAGATGCAGCTTTTACTTAATGTGATAATTCCTCTTTGAAAAAGCATGCTACTAAAACAGCAGCAGGAAATTCTTTTTAACAATACACCTTCTGGTCATTAAGGCAGATGGTCAAAGCCTGGGCAGGACCAGTGGCCCATGTAACAAGCTCCTGAACTCTTTTCACTGCAGAGTGAACCCATGACTGATTGTAGGCAACTACAGTTAGGTGAGACAAATCACAAACATGTTTACCATTGCCCTAAGAGAAACAACGTACATCCCATGTTCAAATATCTGTTCTACAAAACATGGGATGTACACTGATGGTCAAGAAAATGCTTGTGAGATCCAAAGAAGAGAGGTTTGAACCCAAAAAGAAACAGTTGTGAGTGTTCTATTAAAAGGAGAGACTTCACTAAAAGGTTTCTGGTTCTATTCTATGTACATATCAAACATTTTGAGGAAATACAGTTAGAATTTAGTTAAAATCATTCTCCTGAAAAAGTCTCATTTTCCTTCTCCCCTTCCCTCCTCCTCATATATGCTTTGGGAACAAGAGCTCCCAAAAGCCTGTTGGAGACACTGCTTTCAAAGTCTTATGCAACAGGCAGGGAAAATGTTGTACCATGAAGGACATGCAGTTTGTTCAGTCAAGCATTACAGGGAGCTCTGGGCTAATAGATATGACAGTGAACGGGTTTTATAGCATCAGTGTTATATAACATCTTGATTTTCGTGGATGGCTAGCAGCAAGAGAGCTGCACTGGACAATGTGAAGTCATCTCTCAAAATAATAGGATATGACAGGCCAAGTGTATTCCGGCTTGATTTGCACCAGGACTAGTATAGAATATCTCACTGCAATGCAGCCATTCCCAAATCAAACTGATGAAGTGAAAGATGATTGTATGTTCAAGACATGGGGGAAGAAACCCTGTGTTTTCCAAGAGTGTCAGCTCCTGGTACTTAGTGATTAGTGTATTCTAATACAGAATTTAAATTAAACGTGTACCAGGAAAGGATTTTTGGGTTTTATTTATTTCTACATCTCAATGGCAATCAGCATACAGAAAACATCATGATACAATGAGTTCAGCATGTGGAGGTAATCATGTAGTTAGGCAGCAATGTTTAATCTAGTTGGGGCCAGTAATCTCTGGATGTCAATATACAGTGTCATGCAGGGCCTTGCAGCATTTCAACATGGGAGATCTGTTACTTTGCAACATTAAAATCTGCATTTGATTTCTTACCCTCTTATCTGACTCCTCAGGGATTCGGTAAATCCAGCAGTAATTTGCGCCTGCCACTCTCGTGGGCTTTGACACAATGGCAGTCAAGGATTAAAATCAGGCTCCTAAAGCCATTACCACTTGCAGCTATCTGCCCTGCCCTTCTGATGGAGGCTGCCAGTGCCACCGCACTAAGCCTGAAAACCCAGTGAAGCAACTCCTGAACATTCCAAGCTGTTTATTAAGGTACATAGATCCATGCTGAATTTAATGCTTAGCTGAGAAGGGCAGCAGCACCGAAGCTGTTTCATAAATCACGCAGCAATCCTTCTCAGAGGTGGGGCAACAACTTGGGCAGCACCCACCTGAGCCATCTGATTTTATTCTGTGTCTCCATGTGAATGAAGCCTTGGACTTCATCAGTGTTTACAAGTTAGTAAATGACAAGCCTTCCCAAAAGCAATTGTTGCAGAACAGGGCTGCTGCAGATGCTTTGCAGACTGTTCTTTTACCCAGTGCTTTACAGACTCTCAGTTCTTGTTGGTTACTTTTTTCCCCCCACTATTTTGAACTTCTCACAGCCACAAGTGAAGCAGAAATGAGGGTTTGCTGCACACCCTCCTCTGAACCCCAAACAAGAACTGTGTTAAGTCACTGTCTCCACGTTGAAAAATAAACTCTCTTTCAGACACCTGGGTGCAGTTTTATAGCAAACTCAGAAGTATTATGGAGCAAATTATACAGGCTCTTATTTACATGTTCGTATTATACAGAGTGAACAATCAAAGTAGTTGCTGATTTTAAATGATAAACTTTTATTCTGAATATACTGTTTTTGCACAAGAATTAACACAACAGTTCTAGGATTATAAACTTTTTATAACATTATTGTACAAATTTTTACAAAAAAATTATTTTTCCAGGCTTGTCAAGTTCCACAAAAGTGTCAAGAGAACACAAGAAAAGGGAGAAAGACCTGCCTGCCTTGAGAGAGCAACCAAGTCTCTTTTTGCAGAAACGCACACTGAGCATTTCAATAAAAATATCCCAGAAAGCATGATCCAGACATTCCATACAACACAAGAAGAGAAGACAGCTTTGTCAGATCACAATCACAATTCATGGCATCTGAACAAGACAGTATCCCTTTAGCCTCAGTGAAATTATTTCTTCAAGATGATGTTTTTCTTTCAAACCATAAACAGGACAGATGCAAGTAGCTGGGAAGAGGGTGAGGCTGACTTTTCAAAACTCTTGAATTCCTTTCAGACACTTTGTTTTAATCTTTTTACAATAGTTTACAATGAGTATTAACAATATTAACATTGCGGTATGAAAAAAATCATAATAAATCTGGCCTTTGTTAAAGGCGTGGATGTCTGATGGAGCGAGGGTAAAACTTTTCCTAAGGAAGGAGTTATGAAGATTTCACCTTCAGTTGACGTTCCCAAAACACCCCAAGTGCGTTGCAGTGCCCTGTGGGCATTAATATACTTCTTAATAACCAGTGTGCTAGCAACTGAATTTGTAGGACCAGTGGGACTGAGGTTGTGTTTTGAAATTAAGACACACTAAGCACATTTTCTGAGCTTAAGTGTTAATGGGAACAAAAGGTCTTCATGTCTCTCCAGCGATACCGAACCACAGCAAGTAACACTTGGGTTGCAAAGGTCACTTAAAAGGGATACTGCCTACCTGAACCCAGTAAGGCCAGTTTTTAAGTTAGTAAAAGGAATAGGCTAAGAAAACTTACAAATGGCAGCAACACTGTTTTTTGTCAAGTCAAGCAGTAAAGCCTCAAGCATTAGAAACATGAAAAAGATCATACTAAAATCTTAAAGGTACAGGACCTAAAAATCTTGTCAATCAAACCTGCTGTGTCATGTTAAAAACCTGTTACAAATATGGACCACGATCAGTGTTTTGGCAGTAATGCTGGTTGTTTAAATGAAAAACTGGAAAGAAACCTTTCATGTTAGGTCCTCAGATCATGTTTTGCAGAGTACCATGCTGTAAAAACTTTAATGGTGGTTGTCAGACGTACAATAGGCTGCATGACTTCTGAACTGAAACAGTCCCAACAGTTCCCTTAGTACTAATTAAAGGATCTGAGCAGATATCAACAGAGCTTTTTATCTGGCTTTAAAACAAAAAAGCCCCTTTTTACAACATATTGTAATTTGAAAATGTCTCAATTTAAAGCCTAGGATCAAGTTTCTTCTCTCACAGACAAGAGAAGATGACTATTACACATTACGTGAGAATAAGGATACTTTTCTGCATGAGGATATGTATTTGTTCATGCAAGTTATTTCTAACAGACTGGCATTCATATTTTGAGCTAGCTAGAGTTCACATTGCATTTTCCATCTGTGTTTTGTAATTTGCAGATATCTAGGTAGTGCATTTTAAAAAGTTGTGACCCTCACTTGGATAGAATCAAAATATATATTGCTTTCTGCAGAAAGAAGCCAAAATGTCATTTTTTCCTTTTTAAAGAATTGAGTTCTGTGGGGAAAATACTAAGTCCTTCTGGGAGGGCCAGATCCTGAGCTTTCTATCAGATGGGTATAATGGGTGGAAGGCTAAGTGTTCATACAGAAACATGTTTCTTCAGGTCATGCAGAGAGGCAGAGGAGAGGAACAAAGGGCATTTCCCTCTCTGGATAACCCAAGAAGACTGATGTATCTGCATGGCATGAGCTTCTCCCTCCTTTTGTATTTGAGCACTCTAAGGGAAGTGGGATGAGAGCAAAAGCCACAGTTGTGTTCTGTGGCAGCACAGATTTGTGCCATCTTTCTACCCACAGGCTCTAATCAAATATTTATTAAGTAACTCAAAATATGGCCTGCCAGTGTTACAAAGTGTTAAATAACATAACTTTTCCATGCTTTTGGGAAGCTAAGTGAAGACTATACAGGACAACATACTGACAATCTCTTGAGAAATTAAGAGCAAAATGCAAACTAATGTGTATTTTAAGTAATCTTAGAGTAAAAGCTATGAGTGTAGTAAGCATTGGCCTAATCCTACAAAATTTGTTCCTCCCATAAAATTTCTATTGACCACATTAAGGAAAAATACAGGATGCAGTCTCAGCATTAGAAAGACTCAAACTAACTGTTTATGAGATGGTGACCGGTGATAGGGTGAAGAGAAGTTCAATAATAGAACTGGAATGAAGAGCTCCAAGATTATTATTATTATTATCCATATTATCAAAATTAGCTCACCTTCCCTGAGGAGAACCTGAAGTCATCCAACACAGTTAATTGTCCTTTTAACCCCATGACTTTACTAGAGATATTTTTTCTTTAAAAGCTAAATCTGTTCAGTGAACAAAAGGTCAGGGTTTTTTTTTTTTCACTTGCTGTATTCCCAAACATAAGAAAATACACAGCTGGAGCCAAAGTACATGAGAAAAACAATGAACCAGCCATGGGTACCACTACAGTAGACATCTGATCTTTAAGCCATGCCATGGCTTTCTGTAGCTTCTTCAGTTTTCATAGGATATTAACGCATGCCCAATTATTTCTTTAAGCTTTTGGCATGATTAAAATTATATCGATCAATTGCCAGCACATACATACCAATGCTTTGCATTTTCTTATTTTTTTAAAGAGCTAGTGTATTGTGCCATGTTAATATTTGCATATTGCAGTTGTTAGCAGAATTGTACAATACCAGCAGAGTTGCACATTCATTGGTTTAGCTGTCTTGCAATACTGTTTAGTTCTGAAAACTAGGAAAAGCGCAAATCATATTTTGCATCAACACTGTGCTACACTGTAATATTGTAATTTACTGCACCAACCTGTATCACCAATGAGGTTGTATAAAAACAACTTCTAAAATTATTATTCACAATCAAGTATCAATGTGCATACATATAGATTCAAGGCTCCCCATTTGTTTTTTTTTTTTTTCTAATCTCAGCAACCAGGACATTTTGCTATTAAATATGCTATTTTCAATAATAAATAGCAACAGCAGAAGTTTTAATATTATGGGTGTATTTATATGAAGGAAACAAAGGGGGAACCTGATATGAACCTTAGAGAACATATACTTCCAAAAATAAATGTGTTAAATCTGATTTTTATATACTTAAAATATCTGTACACAGATTTTTATGCGAGATCACTATTCTGTAAAAAATCCAACTCAACCCTTTTGTCACGATAGCTAAATTACCCTATCTTCTCAGCTTTTTCATTACACAGTATATTCAGAGCTCTGTTTTATAATATAATGATTTGATTGCAACACATTGCAATGTTCAGTTTCTCACACAATAACAGAATCACTCGTTTACCTTTTCAGTGGACTATACTCTACCATCAAAGAAAACAAACTGAAAAACAATAACATAGCATCATCATCATGCAGAATACCCTTGGAAACCAACGTTCAAATATCACAAAGACAGGTTTTATTCACAAGCATTTTTGTTTGAGCCTTTGAAGAATTCTACTAGCTTTATGTATAACTGCATTGTGAAAAGAGGGTGAACATTACATTGAAATTAACATTTTTCCGACAGAGGATGACATCAAGTTTAAGATGAGAATCACTTTTTAGTTAAACTCTCAAGCACCTTTATATTTTTAAAAACAGAAGTTTCCCTCCTTCCTTCCTTCCTTCAAACAATTTCTCAGCCTACCAAATCTTAGGTGGCTACATGATTCATTTAGAAGAATAAACCACTCATCATAAAGTATTGAAATCATGCTGAACTTCTGATGACTAGCCAGTATTTTCATTTGATTCAACTAGTTTGGACAAAACTGATGCTCAAAGCAGCCACCATGGTGCTAGTAGTGCAGACTGGGGAGTAGGTTTTCTTTTTTCTTTTTCTTTTTTTTTTTAAATAACTGTTCATGTAAAAGAATATAAATCTCCAAGATATCCAAAGCTTAAAAGAAATAAAAATCATGTACATAAGCTATTGTCAGGGGAGCCCTTTTACATGAAGTCATCAAGATTACAACAACAAACAAACAAAAGGAAAAAATAATCTTAGATTCCCCAATGGAGCACATACAGAATTCTGTTTAGATGGTATAGATGATGCAGCATTCACACACGTTTAAGGATCTGACACTCCAACATGCAGCCACCGTGGGTGCCTTTATGAGTCTCGCACCGAGTGATAATCAGACACGAGCACTGCTGTTCTGCTGCTGCCTGAATAGCTGACCCTTTTAAAATGAAACTGAGGCTATCGTTTTGGCCGGGTCTTGATTAAGTTATGCAGGTTTTGGTTTAGCAAGGTCATAACTGGTAGTGTCTGCTGCCAGATAACAGCCAAAGCAGGACCAACTGAATTCCTACCATAGACCACAGTGATGGACTCAGACCAGAGACACCACCGCAGTCGGCCGAATCTTCCTGTTGACAAGAAAAGAAGAAATTATTTAAAATTAATTACAATTAAATTTCCTGAGAAGTAATCTACACTTTAGCCTTCAACATTGTGAACTATTCTTGAGGCATCCTTTTTGGTCTTATACATGTTATCTTGCCTAAAATAACGGCAAAGCAATTCCTGTAAATTTGCCTGTTTTTTATACAGAGAGTGGCAATGCTACGCGGGAGGATTAAATACTTACAAGGCTTACTGCAGTCACTTATGAACTAGATGGGATACTTACACACTCAAACAAGAAATGCTATAGGATATGCCACCAGGGCCTAATAAACCACACCTATATTCCTTAAAAATTACATCAATTTGGAGATTTTGAGTATCACTTTATTTTGAGGAAAGATGGAAGAATAGATACCTTTTAAAGATTAGAAAACAAATACCAGAATATGTTCATGTCTGTTTCATCAACATGGCCACACACTAAGATGAATATGCTTTGCAGGTGGAAATATGATCAAAGATAATGAAAAAACTTTCTCTGTCTCTGATACTGTATTCAAGCACAAGAACCAAATTTTCCATTGGCTTTTTGTACACATTTGATGCAGTCTCTGGAGAAGACACCCTCCAGCTTGAGGACGTGCTCTGAGCTGCACCACTCTGTCATGCATCAATGGGCCTAACTATTCAGCACACCATGCAGCAATCACACCTCTTTTCCCCATTCCTCTTTACTACTAATCGCTGTTAGTCAGTCCCACTCCATTCATAATTCATAATGTCTTTCACATTATGGAATTACTCATTAGTCTGGCTGAAATAGGTTTGATACCTGTTCTGGACTTAATAACTCTTCACACCTTCTTGTTTCTCAGAACTGATACAATCTATGTTTAGCTGCCTAGAACACCAGGACAATGTTCCAGCCATCCCCTGCACAGGTAGCTCTGAAGGCTGAAAATAATTAGTCTTCCTCTTGTTTTCACTGTATTCTGTACCCACGCTATAAACAGACACTTTCCATTTTCCAAAGGATCCCAAGCCTTCAAGGACAAGACAACAGTGTAGGTGGGAAGGGACTTAGCATATTGTAGGAACTGGGGAAACTTCTTGAATGGGAGGAACATGTGCAGGGAAGGACAGACTGCACCTTAACAGTAACAGAGCCCATCTGCTTGCACAGACATTAAAAAAGCTTTAGAAAAGAAAGCAGAAGAGAGCCAATGGACATGAATAGCCGCTGGTTCAGACTGACATGTCACTGAGGCACATGTAACTAATACTCAATGTGCCTCAGAAAAGGTTGTGTGGGTTAGGGATAAAAAGTACAATCAGGATAAACACGGAAGGGTCCTTAAAACACCTTTAATTTATCGGCACATCCTTAAGCAAAACTTTCAAGTGCTTCTACACTAATTCTAGGCACACAAAATTAAAATGTGGGAGTGAAGGCAAGCCATCAATGAACTATCCCAATCAGAAAGCTGGTGGAAGGAAAATAATCAGTAGGACAGAGCATTGTCAGGCTACCAACTTTGTAAGACTGGCAGCATATGACATAGAGCAGAAGTATGTAAAGTATTAAAGGGTAATACAAAGTGTAACAGCATAAAAGTATTACAGGAAAATGAAAATGTCATGGAATCTCTGTAAGGGTAAGAAATATCAGAGTCTAATAATAAAAATGTAATACTAGAATTGCACTACTGAGTACCCTGTCAAAGTGACAATATCATTCATGAAATGTTATGTGAGATTAGAAAAGCTATGTATAAACTGAATCAATACTTTATCAAAAAGAGATGCAGACATCACATTTTTGGATATGATAAATGACTGTCTTTTGGAATAAACAGTATTTGAATCTTTACTGGTGCATGGGGCCCTCTTCGAAATCATTAGTAGAGAGGTGCTCTGTGTAGCTCTAGTGTAGCTCCAGTAGACCACAGTGCAATAGCATTTAGCTTGTGTAAGAGATCAGACCAAACAAATCCAAACCAAAAGATACCAATTTCAAGAAAGGGAACTATGTGAAAATTACCAAAAGCAGTTAACTACTGCCTCCACCACCACAAAAAAAAAAAACAAAAAAAAAAAACCAAACCAACAAGCCAACCTAAGGAAACAGAAAAAAACAAAGAAACAAAAAACACAAAGGAAAAAAAAGAGTAGAAGCATCATCTCAAAAATAAGAATATTTAGAAATATTGATTTAAATATCCAGGTAAAATGAATGACAACATTAGAACAATTAACCACCCAATCCTCAACATCCTCCTCCCCCCCGAATCCAACCCCCAAACAAATTACCTCCCAAAAATAAACCAAACCCAGCCACCCAAAGAAGCACCCCTGCATGAATCAGTAGGGAAATTAAGTACACTGTCATAGCGAAAAGGTCAGTATTTAAGAAATCCAGTTTACTCAAATGGATAAGAACGGGAAAGCACATGAAAATGGCAGATTAGATAAAACCAGGAAATTAAGAGGGCTGATAAAGATTTTTTTTATGACCTCCCTGCAAAAAATGCTTAGAATAAAAATAGAAAGTTTGAAATAAATCAAAAGCATGAAGCCAAATACAGAGTTAGGGCAACTGCTTGATAACAGAGGTGTAAAGAGGGAACTTGGGGATTACAGGGCATAGCAAAGGACTTCGATGAGTTCCTTGTGTCAGTTTTAAGGGGCAAAGACTTTAATGAGATTCCCACTACACACAATGCATTCTTTTTAAAGCAAAGAAGTGATAGGAATCAGAATCAGTTTGGAATAAATATATGGCAAATCAGATAAAGCAGTCAAAGTAGATTCAGTAAGTCATCAGAAATTACAGCAGGAAAAAAAAAAAGCAGAAAAAGATAATAATTTCATTTTGTCCTAAAGCAAACAGTTCACTTTAGCTGCCATTCTTTAAGAATAGTAGCCGTTTCCAGACATAGTCTCTGTGATCTATTAGCTTTGTAACTTAGTTCTGTAATTTTGGCTTAGGCTTCTATTTTATTTTAGTTGATTGCACTCTGCAAGTTCAAAATTCCTAAGTTTTACGGTCAAAAGTAAGTCATACATGAACTCTGCTGCACTAGATTTGGAGTAGGATGCTAACATTTGAAGATGCACTGAACTTTCTGGTTTATTTAGTTTGGCTCTGTCACTTTTTTGCATCTGCATTGTGTCTTGTCCTGTAGTTTAGTTCTATTCAAAGCAACTAAAATAATGCTGTTTTTTCTTCCTCACAGTGACTACCATCAGAAACAGAATTATCAGTAATGGTTTGTTCTAACATGTATTCAACGAACAGTACTCCATGTTACCTCTTGGTTTTGATGATTCTTATCATTAAAATTACTTAGAAGAGTCATCTTTGAAGAAATAGTCTAGAGAAAAGCACAAGGTTTAAAATTTTCCAAAAGAGGGGAGATGCCTGGAGAGTATGAAAGAAGTAAATTGAAGGTCTTAAACAAAATTGTTCATAATATGAAGGGAAAAATATCATTATAGTGAAAACAGCACCCAGTATGAATACAGAGTAGATGGACCTCCACATATATAATTATACAGTACTCAGCTTTCATGTCACTCTGCATTATACCAAATACTGGGAAAAATATGTTGATTAATCCTACCACTATATATACTTAAAAAAAATAAATCCATTCTGCTGCTCATTTCTGTTCACTTTTTGAGAAGTTTTTTGGTTTGTTTTTTGTTTGTTGTTTTTTTTTTTTTAACCATATGACACTATATATGGGCACTGCTTTTACATTCAACAGTTATACTATGGAATATTCATATTGGACTGAAAATAAATTATCTTAATATCTTTGTTCTCTCCCTGAGACTACACAGAACAGTTTTTAAAGGATTCACAATATCACAACACTGGAGAATGTCTTGAAAGCCTCAGGCAGGAGAGGCATCTTCTTATGAATGTCAGAGTTAAACTGTACTAGACAAAAGTATACAAGGTTTATACACATATTTCAAGGTTGGTGAGATTTTAACCTAATTTTGATCAAAGTCATTGAATTTCTGAGGTTTTACCAATTTAGTGTGGTAAACCAGCAGTTCTGCCAAGAACAATTTCTAAATATTCTCTCTGGAACCAGTTATTCCTTTGTATCCTAAGCCAAGACAAAAATAGTAGTGACAAAGAAGGTACAGTAAATCCTAGCTAAACTACTTTTTCCTCCCCAGCATTGCACATTGTCATTTTCTTGTGTGCTTTAACTGTTGTGAAAATTACAAGAAATGAGATCCCATCTTTAACCTGGAACCAGATCGAGCAAAATATCATTTTGGAATGGTCTTCAAAACGTCATTTTTGAAAACACTTTCCCTATACCTGAGCTTTAAGAAAACTTCTGTTTCCTGTAATCACTATTATTGATGTTTCTCATAAAATTTCTTTTAACAAATTACACAGCATCAGTTTTTAGTTTATCTTTATCTTATCTTTACCTCATCCAGTGCAATTAGACACTGAACTATTTTTAAGGAGTTTCATTGAAATTGTCCAGCCCATTGCATTACTCACTGATACATTAATCACACAGAAAACCTGTATAACCAACAGATCGGTTGGGGATGTCCTTTCCTTCCTGTCTTCAAAATAATATTCAGTATATTATTTCTCTTTGAAGAGATAGTTTCGTTTCATCAGAAGTGTATCCGAAATTTCTTGCATTAATAATTCACGTGTCAAGTTTCCTTGCATGCTTGAGGTAGAGAAGCATCAAATCCAAATGTCACCTCCTTCATGTCATGCATTACTATGATAACTCTAGAGAAGGTGATTTTACAACATTAAACTGAAAACTATTCAACTCTTGCAGAATGGAAATGAATGCTTTTGTAAAACCATATATTCACTGTTAAGTATCAAACCTACATATTCATTGATAAATATCAACGTTACCTTGAAAGCAGTGCCAGTCCAAAATTTTAGACACACATGCAACTATAAGTACATATATATATGTATACACATATGTCTAAGTCTATAAAAATACTTGTTACTCCTTTAGAAGCACACTGTAACTATTTAATGTACTGAAACTTTGTCTCGAAACCTTAATCAAAGGATAAAGCAACAGTATCTGCCAAAAAGCTTCTGATCTGGCCTTTGACATAACTGGTTACTTCAAAGTTATAACTTTTATAGGCATATATTTTAAATACTTCATATTGCATGGAGAAGACCTTTGCTTTTACTCAAGAGTCATTTCAAGTTCCAGTGCATGGTCTTTCACAAATTTGTGTTACCCTCCTTTGGCTGGAATACCACACAAAGCTGCCAAAGCTGTACAGCTAGCCACACAGATCAGGGATACAGCCAATCCCATCAAGATGTACACAGTTGTCTGGTCTGCTAATCATCCTCAAATCTCCATCTGATGTCCATGGGAGATGATGGCAATAAGACATTCCCAGAAGGGGTTAAAGACTTGTAGAGTTCTCCTTATTCTCAGGCATGGCCAACAAAGAGTTTGCATGTACAAAGTAAGAACAAGCTATTCAAGGTGACGGTGAAGACTATTTTGTTACCCTTGATGAAAAAAACCCCAAACCAGCTGCCATTATTGAACCTGATCAGATGGTTTGTATCTGTGTTGGCTTCAGTGACTTTAATAAAACTACACAGATTAATGTTCAGTGAGAATCCACTTCCAAAATCACAAAGTTATTAAAAACAGGATGGATGAACAGAACTACCTTTATAACATTCTGCTGCCAAATATCTATCACCTAAAATCAGATTTTATATGTTTCCCAGTATTTTGGTTGAGAAGAAATACCATTTTGAACATAAAGAATTCAGCTCAAGGTGAGTCTCTGCTGCTTTATGTACATTGGACAGTAGCCTTTTAATTAAAACAAGGTTACTTGCACAGCAAAGTGCATGAGTAAGAACATGAGATGTTAATCTTCTAGATTTTAATGTGAAATACCACTGGCTTGGGGGAAGGGACTTTGACCCTTTCTTAAACCTTTAGCCATAGTTGTGCAAGTTCCTAGGATTGCTAGAAATTACATCATTTAAATACAGGCTAGGAAACTCCAAAATTACTCTGTTAAACTCCAAAATTACAGCTGTTAAACAGAACTTGAAGCTTTTTTTCACTGATGTTTGAGTGCTATTAATTGAACCTTCCCCCAAGTATAAAGAGAATATAAATTATTGAGAAAATGAGTGTTCTAAATTGTTATTATTTTCAATATTTTACTATTCTACTACACTGACAAATGACCTCTTAAGTTTCTATTTCTGCCTATCAGTTGCTTCACTTTGATAGATATGTTAGTATCTCCCTCTAGTGGTTTTCTGAGTAATAATATTGACCAGAAACCCCTAAATGTAAAAGGTCACAAATTTTGTTTCCTTTACATCAGCAGTTCGCTGCATACTTGTCACTAGCACAGCAATGCACACTCAAGCCATTAAATGTAGCACAGTCTAAAATGCCACGGCTTTCGTTATGAGCTCTGGAGTCTGCAATAGGTCAGTAACCCGGATGTCAGGTATCTGTGTATTTCATTAGAAGAAAAAAACTGCTGCAATTAGGCAATGAATATGTTCAGGTTGCAAAACAATAAAAAGTAAAAATATAACTTTATGAATTCATAGTTTAAGCAAGTTGATATGCACTGTTACCTTCCATCATTAACATCTGCGTTAATGTGAATGCAGTGAAAACTCCTTACTCAATAGCAACACTCACTCATCCTTCCTATCCCAACACACAGCTTTATTTTTACAGGTATTATAAAATCCCCTCATCACTTCGTACCTTTGTGTAGAAAACTTTCTTCTTCTGTTCATTTTAAGAGGGACAAGGGAAAAACATTCTGAAGGGAATAAAACTGACTCAATTGGTACATGTGCTATCTCAGGGTTGACCAAACAGGTTCCCATGTCTTTGTATTTGCTATGGGAGAGGCCCTTGTGTTCTGTAATTGTGATTTACAAGGCTCCAGATCATAGGGTTTTTTCATATTTCATTTCCCTTAGCATAGCAATAGTAATTTGCTCCAGATTGCTGCTTTTGGGACTCGCTTCATTCCGTTTTCTTTTGTATGTTTAGTAAGTAAAAGAGTCTGCTAATTTTTTAAGCCAAGAACAAAACAAAAAATTAGAGAAAGGAACTGACCATCCACACCACATGAAAACTTGCAGAAAAATGAAGATAGGAGCGGACGTCATGGCAGAGGCACGACTCGTTGTGCATATAGGCTGATCCTATTAATAACGGGCAAAGTAGCAAGTAGAGGAAAGGAAAGAAAACACAGAAAAAAAGACACACAAGATGAGATATCATGCAGATTGCTGCAGTTAGCAGAGTTAATGTGAAAGCATCCACCCAAGAGCAAGAGATTGACAGCAAATTTTGCAAATAAACTTAACCAAAACAATCCACTCTAATGGAACACATGACTTACACACTGATTAGCACATCAAGCTAGTGAGCAAGAGTTGTACTTTCACACACAATTGTATCAGGAAGGTTTGGATAACATTTACAGTGGTCAAATAGCTTTTGGATGGTTTTTCAATTCTGTTTAAACTTTGTTGGCCAGTAAGAAGACTTCCTTTTTAAAACAAAATATAGTTACTAGAAAAAATGCATCAAATACCAACTGTCTGGACTTTTTTAACACTACTGACATCTCAGCAAATGTGCCTCATCAAAGAAAAGCAGAGAATATACCGGAAAAAACCTTGGTATACAGCAGTTATAGCCAACAAAGTGCAGTAGCTTTGGATAATCTTTCCTTTGCACAAATGGGATGAGGCATTATAAATGCATTTTAAAAACATTTATTTTATATAATGGCAGTTATTTACATGTTCAGTACTTTCTAGCTTGAAATCTATACTAAACATTTTGAATTCAACATACTTTCATACAGTATGTTGAAAGGTAAGACAGAGTATATTCAAAATAATCTATACATGTGGCACAGTTATCATCTCTCGCCTTCAAAACTGTGTTGCATACAATACTGGGAGTATTAAACAGCATAGTTTTGCTGACTTCAGTAAAGCAATGCTCTTTAATACCTGCTAAGAATACAACTCAAGGTCAATACATATCTGAAGAATTTTTAAGAAGAGCAATATCCTAAACCAGATGTTTTAAAACATTTAACACCACCTTAAATAATATTTGGAAATACTAATATAAAATATTACTTCTAAGCTAGGATTATTATCTACTTGTGAAAGCCACAGAAGAACTGATTTTGACAACACTGCACAGAGACCATCAGTTTTATGCTGATGTGTTGGTTTTTTTTTTAGTGGGAATCATGTGTGAAAGTTCAATGGTTATAGGAAAGGCAGATAAGAAAGCAGCTGTTAATTTTATGTTAATCATGGGATACTTGAAGTAGAGTGGCTATGGTCTAGAGTGAACAGTATGTTTAGTGATAGATAAGTTACCAGACATCAAGGTACATTTAAACATAGTTTTCACTGCTCTTCTAGAACAGTTCTACAAGTGTTTTTGAAGGTAGTCCTAAAGTCTTACAAGTTCAGTTTTACCTGTTTGGCTTCATCGAAACAGACATCAGGACCTTTTCTGTATCTAGGTTGTTTGACCATTTCACAAGGATTTGGCCCTTCATCTGTTTCTCTGGTTAAGGAGCATGACTGGTTTTTGTGCATCGTACATTAGTAAGATTAACAATCTGTTTTTATCTTTGTGGGAGAAGATTTCTGCTAATTCAGATAGTACTGAAATAAACATCAGTAGTCACAGTTCCTTGTTTAAATTAAAGAAAACCAAACTAACCATTCAGATAAATAAAATACACTGCTTTAGTCAAAGAAATAAACATCCTGCATGACTTCTTAGAACCAATACTTCCAGAATCATACACAAAATAAAAATAAACCATGAGTTTTATTAAAAGATTTTCTGTATTGCTTTCATTGACATTGCATAAATAATACTTAAAATATTTGATAAAGTTAATAAACTTTCAATAGCAATGATTGGTTATAGCATATGTCACCACAGAGTTATTGTGCTAAAATGCAGATACATGAGGAAGCCTGTTTGGAAGCATGTTATATACAGATTGAAAATTACAATGAAGGCCTATAAAAACTACTGGTTTCATTATGTGTACATCTCTATTACCCCAAATATCACAGACAAGATCATCCTGATGTTGGCATTGGGAGTAAATAACAGAAAACCTAATCAGATCTCATTCATATTTCAGTGATGAAGGAGACAAAGAAAATGCTGTCCAAACTAATAGCAGAACAGCAGGATAGAAATGGGACCAGTGACATGCTATTAATTAGCTAACCGTAAATATGAGTTAATGCTTTAGCTTATGTCTCTGAAATCTGTAATTGCTGATACTTAAGTGTAAATACTACACTTCACATTTGCCACAGGCTAACAAGGGACACAAGTTATTGCATCAAACTTGAAAGTCACAGATACGGTATGCTGCAAAATTGCTTTCTGTTTGAAACCTGCTTATATTACATTTCATTAAGTTAAGGTTTTTTTTTTTATTCCACTGTTGACAGTACACACATTAAAGCTAAGCTAGAGTGTTTTAAAAAAATTGAGCACCAAAACTCTACTTATCTTAGTAGCTCTCACTTGCACTTGAAGCAATCCTACCCATACACTACTGTGGAATATTACAGCAGCTTCCTTGCAATGAGTGGAGATGCCCAACGGAAGAAAAGGCAAGAAGACAGGGAATTTAGTTGTATAGATCTGCATCTGTCTTTGTCCCAGTGTTACCAGATTCACCTCCTCTTTCCTCTGCCAGGGCCCAGCCAAAAGGGAAGTCAAACCCCAGAAATACTCTAAAAGCGATGTGCATGAGGAAAGCTGCATCAGCCAGAAGGAAGCAGAGTCTAATAATAACCATCTGAATAGCACCCAAAGGTCATTCTGTCTGCTTGTGTGATGTTATGCTACATCTGCATTTCATAATGTACCTTAGTTATAGAAAAGAGAGAATAGATCGGTACTGCATAGTGGGAACAAAGATGAAATAGTGCATTTAGTCAATATAAGCCCACCCAGCTGCTGAGTCGTTTACTGCTTTCTAGAAGGGTTGAGGCCTACAGGGAAAGGCAAGTCATGTACCCATTTCCCACCAAACGTGCTCAATTTCCTATAGCGAGCACTGTGTATAAATGCAGACAGTCACAACAGTTAATCAAACTGTCATGGACTAGAGCCAATTAGAACATTGGGATATGTTTACATAGTTCTGTGATGACATGGGTATTTCTTCCACTCCAATGTAACTTCCTTTTCAACCCAAGCGTAGATGGAATTCCAGTTTTATTCATGTGGCAACGAATGTATTGCTTGTGCCAAAGAAACACAGTCATCTCTACCACCATCTGCTTTTCTTTCAAAAATGGGAGAGGCTATCTCAATTAACTTCCTGACATGGACAAAGGTATTACTAATTGTATTCCATATTCTGCTCATACTCATCCAAATTATAATTTGATTTACCAACTCTGGCATGTTATCCTTAGGCAGAGAAAAATTGACATGAATTTATCCTGGCCTAGGATATGTGTATGCTGGTTTTATATATTACCATCAGCATCACCTACAGGTATCTACAGGAGTTAACAGGCTAAAGGCATAGAGATTGGCATGAAGGTAGTTGTAAATTAGAACCACCTTTCACATGCTTTTAATTTTAATGCATGAGTTGCAAGGACTCTGCTTAGCACGCAAGCCACCTATGTGTCCAGCCAGCTCTGAAGAAATTCTATGCTAGCAGTTGGATAAACTTTAGCCTTTGATGGTTAAAGCAGTTCCCACAAGATATAAAAAGTTCTCATTGGCACTGAGCACATACTAAAATGCCTCCATCGCTTCACCTCAGTGTTCCAAGCACCAGGGCACCATCCCAACTTTTCATGACCAAATGCTCTTATCTTGATGTTGCCCTTTTTTGTTATTTCTTGAGACAAACATGACATACCCTTGTCTTTTCTAAAGCCTGAACAAACCCAAACAGGCTTCCTTGCCTGTCCTGTGCTCCAGATGCCAACCACTTTGGTGGCCCTTCACTGGACTACCTCCAGCATGGCACTGTGGTACTGGGGAGCCCCAAACTGTACATAGCATTCCAGAAGTGGTCTCATTAGTGCTGAAGAGATGGCATGGATCAATTCTCCCAGCCGGCTGACTACACTCTTGCTAACATAGCTCAGGATGTAAATAGTCCTCTACTGCAAAGCACAGTACCCACTGATGTTAAGCTCCTTGTCCATCATGATACTCAAATCTTTTTCTGCAAACCTGTTTCTAGTCACTCTGCCCACAGCCTGTCCAGCTGCATGTCATTATTCTGTCCTGGATCCAAGACTTTGCATCTGCCTTTTGGAAACTTCAATAACTTCCTGAGAGCCCATTTCTGTTTAGGTCCTCATGAGTAACAGCTTTGGTCTCTACCTCCGTGCCTGCTGCTGCAGACCATTTGTGGTATCATCCACAAATATCTGCTCCTTCAAGTACTTCAATGGCAACCATGCTACTAACACGTATATGAAAGGGCCTTTTTCTTTTCCAAAATATATTCCAGCATATCATTGCCAAAAATCAATCCACACTACTAAATAATATGATCTTAAAGGATACCCGGCTTCTCTGCTTGCATCAGTGGCTTTGGGTCACAGGAGCGGCACAGCAGTTGGCTGTCACTAATAATGAATACTAGATTGGTGTTTGAAATCTTCTCTGCATGATAAAGTCTGGAAAAAAAGCCAACAAAAACCTGTGTTTAAATGAAGCAAGGAAATACGTATTTGAGAAGAACATGCAGTATTGGAATAGAAGTAATTCAACTTCACAGATTCAGTCTGCCTGCTACTGTTTGTCTTTTTCATTAATGAACAGCAAGCAACGTTTATAACAAATTATGTAATCTTCTTGACATTTCCATGGTCCCCCTTTCAACTAGACTTATTAGTGGAAAAAATGGAAAAGAGCATAAAGTGAATTTAATTGAGTTAATAGGTAGCTCTCTACTGCTACAACAGTAGTTGCACTGAGAAATAAAATCAGTCCAGCATCAATTCTTCCCCTAACAACACTGAGAAACCCCCCATCCACAACAAACAAAGAAAATCTAAATTTCCTGGAAAGTCAGACAGACCTTCAGAAAAATCCTAAAGAAATAAATCTTAATACTTAGTCATTAATAAAATATGTTCTAGCTGTCAAAAAGAGGTAAATTCAGGACAATCTATCAGGTTAATTACTTTTAGAGGATTCAAATACATTTTAATACATATAAGCCAACAAATATACACATAAATCAACAAACAAGTCTTTTAATATAGGTGGTTACCACTCTATATAAGCAGAGTTTTATTACTTAGGTGTGAATTGATTGGACTATTTCTGAAACTTCACAGATGATGAGATTGTACCACTGTTTTGGTACAATAAGAGGACAAAATAACTGTTAATTGAATAACTTATGTAGTGCTTATGTATCTGGTTGTTCTAACCAGCTTAAATTGTCCTTTCATATTCATTCCCACACTGTGGCATTATTTTTGCAATATTAGTAAAATGGTTTCTGCAGCCTCTCAGTAAACTGGAGAACTCTTCTGAAAACACTCCAGATTAAAGAAAACAAAACAAAGCAACAAAAACAACCCACAAACAAACAAAAAAACAACCCCCAAACCAAAACCAAAACCAAATCAAAAACCTTACAGAAAACAAAACCAAAACCCCAGCTTGAGTTCTCTGCAAACCAGGTACTGCACAAACAAATACTAGCAACAAGGAGAAGGAAGTATGGAAGTGGGAAAAAAATGTCCTCACGTTTTGTCTGTATTCCCTAACTTAATTTTAATTTCTAAGACATTTTCAGAAATGCAAACTTTCAACCCAGCAGGATTTTGCAGTAAACACAGAACTAGGTCCAAATTGCTATGTTTCTGAAGTATCCAGTTTTCTTACCATTACATTAAACATCATTTTGATTAGGCACATGGAGCCTGAAAAGTAATTCTTTTAATCACAAACCAAAACAGCATGGTTTGCTTAATAAGATCCACAGCTCTTAAAACACGAGCACTAGTGACTAGAAAGTAAATTTGAAGATAAATTGCATAATCTTCTTGACCATCAAAAATTCCAGTACATAACCAGATTAAAGAAAATCATCTCCTTCTGAATATTGTGGAATGCCTTCAAGTTGACATAATAAATTTAAAAAACCCAAACTGTAACAGGGATAGAAATACAATTTTCATGGAGCTTATACAGACTATAAAACAAAAATCTGACTAAAATTCTTTAATTATTACAATTAAAATTTGTTATAAATAAATACAAAGAAATGCAATGTATCATTTTACTTCCCATATACCCCTCTCTCTTATGTAAGTCTGGTGTAACTAATCAAAAATTTTTTGTTCCTATAATACTGTCATTATCTTTTGGAAAATAAACGAATACCCAGAAGTTATTACTCATGCTGAAGCAATTTTACCTGGAGCAGTTTATACAGTCTACAATCCCACCAAAGGATTTATCATCATTTTCAAAGAAATACTGAGTTTGCTCAGTGATACAGCTTGTTTTAGGCAGGGCGGCACCAAAATCATCATCTTCCATATCAGCTGACAGAAAGACAAAAATAAATAAATATAAAACGACATTTTTAAGTCACAGATGCAATGGGGAGATCCAAGTATGGCCCCCAGCCTAGATTCTTACCTTCTACTTCACTCAAAGTTGACTCTTTAACATTCTCTTGACTTACCTGCTTCAAGGAAACGTGGAAAAGTCAAGCTCAAAAACAGCTGCTGTAAGATAGACCTGAACACAGAAAGACAATATATACTTGTTAAAGGCTCTTTGTCTTCTTTGTATTTTAATGGATCTTTAAAAACTACTCAAATAAGAGTTATAAACAACAAAGTCATCACAGCTTATTATGCTTTTGCCAGTTATTAAAGCTGTCTTTCTTGAAACCTTGCAGTTTGACTCTGGTTTCCTTTTCTCACTTTCTCCCAGGTCTTCTTTCACACTAATCTTTTATTCTGCTGTTGAGATTTGGTATCATTTGTGTCCATAACTCACATAATGGAAATGTTATCTTGTCATCCATGTCCTCCTTTTACACCCCTGTGGGAGGTGGAAAAGGCATGTTGGCATTCCT
>NW_009920462.1:0-26350 GCF_000696875.1 Nestor notabilis | reverse complement strand
TCCTGTAGCACTTCAACCAACCAGAACTCCTTTTGAACACACTCAAGGAAAATGCTCCTGAATTAGATACTTTACACTGATTAAGGTTCATTAAATTGCTGAGAAGGAGACAACCACTGGAATATTACAAGTATATTATAAACATAATTACTGTAGTAGTTGACTTTTAGAATCATCTTTTTTTTTCTGCTCTTGAGGTATGAAATATATTTTCTTCCTAGGTGCTGTTGAAACACTTAAGACTTAAGGAGCTCCATTTATTTCAGATTATTTTTCTTTCCTCGTGATCATATATTTCCTATTTTATTTACTTGAAGTGAGTACTAACTTGTCACATACATGATCCCCTTCACCTCTAACAACCTGTCAAAACAGGAACTGCAACAGTTATATTCTTTGACTCACTGTTTCTGCTTAAACATTCCTAAGGTGTAGTTTCTTGTTATGTTTTAGGTGTGCTTCTGCCTACAAATATGACCTGACCTCTCCTCATCTCGTTCTGTTCCAATGCCTGTTCGGTGGAGTAAAGGGAATGTATAATTTTATTCAGCCTCCAAGACTTTTTCCTTTTCTCCTAATCCAGTGTGATACATGTGTAAAGAAACTGAATCTGTCACCTTTACAGTGGAAGCACTGCCTGAATGAGCTCTGGGTCCACATCCACAGCTTTGTGACTTGAATCATCAGATGGACAGTGCATTACCATCATGGATGACAAGAGACCTGATGCCATTCAACAGTGATGCAATTTGCTGACAGAAAATAGCAATGCTTCATAAGGGCTTACCACAGAATTTACAGGGAACTGAGTGAAAAAGGCAGCCTGTAAAATCTGAGCTAAAGGAGCATGACGGAGAAATGATACGTACTCTCTTAATTAAATGCTGATGCACCCCATATGCATTTTGAATATTATCACTCACACCTCTATGCCACATTGTTGCCTGAAACACTATAGTTTTCTTTAATAACCTGATTTCTCTTATTTCCCTGCATTTGCTTTTGCCAGGTGGCTCACTAATTCCATTTTTGGTCAGCCCTTTTTCACCCTGCTTGCTTAATGGCCTTCTCTGCCTGCTTCTGACCTAGATTCCATTAAAAACATGTCTGTAGAAAGTACTTTCATGTGATGCTTTCAAGTTAAACATCACACAAAATAAACCTCAGGTCTAAATTGAGTCCAGACTACTGAGTCTGATTTGAACACTGATAAACTAAAGTTTCTCTGAGAAGAGCTCAAGTTTCTCTTCTGGATTATTGCCCATCTCCAGTTTTTGAGGTTTGCTGTTGTCCAAGAAAACTGATATTTTTGCTGCTAACAAAATGTAACCAATAAAAACCAATATACAATTTTCATGGTGTTATCTGTGAGAAAATTACTATGTTTGTTCAGCTGCTACATATTTTAACTCTTAGCTTCATAAAGTAGGTCATTTATTCCAGCTTGATAGTTATTATAAAAAAATAAGCATCATAGAACTTCAGGAAAAGGAACAGTCTCCAAGGGTGCAATTCAGACGAGTGCAAAAGTATCACATCAGTCCCAGTTACTTATCCCAGTGTGGTGCTGCAGGAACCCATTGATAGCAGTATCTACCTACACAGCTCTGAAATCAGTAAAATTCTTTCTGTGGCTATTATTATAATGCAGGAACCAAAGCAAAAAGAAAAGAAAGCTCCTAAATGGATCTTTAGTTTTAAAATTTATCAAGTATTCTGATTGTGAAAGATAAACCTAATTACTGGTGCAACCCTGTCTTTCTCAAGGTCAATCCCAGAACTACACAACAGTCCAAATATACTAACTTTTGCCCTATCATCTATTTGGACTTCTGTAAGGCCTTTGACATGGCATCCCGCATGTTCTTTAAATTGGAGAGAGATAGACTTGGTAAGTGGACTGCTTGGGGGATGAGGAATTGGTTGGATGGTCGCATAGGAGGAGGGACAAAGGTTTTAAACTAAAAGAAGGGAGATTCAGACCAGATAGAAGGAAAAAAATCTTTACAATGACGGTGGTGAAACACTGGAACAGGTTGTCCAGAGAGGTGGTAGATGCATCATCCCTGGAAACATTCAAGGTGAGGATGAACGAGGCTCTGAGCAACCTGATCTAGTTGAAGATATCCTTGCTTATTTTAAGGGTGGGTCAGACCAGATGACCTTTAACGGTCTCTTCCAACCCAAACTATTCTATGATTCTATGATTCATGTGTTTTTGTAAAATGATTCACTTAAAGTGATCACTGATTTTCTTAAGACTTCCTGCTAGAAAAAGGGAAATATGATATTCTGAAATAGGGAACCAAGTGATCAGTAATTCTAAATGTAATAATTTCATCTGAACCTTTGCACCTGTCAATTAGACTTAGAACCTTAATCACAGCTCTGCTTCCTGAAGCTGATTTTGTAGCTTCCTGTAGCTGATTTTTCAGTCAGAACACACAATCACAAAACCAGACAAGAGTAGTTTTGTACTCAGTTGTTGGCAGAACACCGGAGACACAGCTACAAATTTTCACCATGAGAAACTGCAGAAACTAAAGGATTCAGAGCAGTTGTGTTATTCATCCACTGAATATTCTAGTTTGGACATACAGATTTCTCACACACTTGTACTTACCAGGCAGCTGCTGAAGCCCACCATCCTAGATGCAAAATATCTGTTATTGTAGGCTGGGAAAAAAACAACAGAGATGATGTTATTTGTATAAACACCTGCAGACTTTTTAAGGTAATGTCAGTCACCACATAAGGGACTACTGACCACGTAAGCAGAACGAAGTCCAGCTCCTTGCTTTGGTTCTTCTTCGGGATCACAGACTGATTGATAGTCATACGACTTGTTAAAGGCATACAGGGACATGTTAATCAGGTTTCGCATCAGGCCAGGATCAATTTCACCGAAGAATCTTCCAATCTGATAAGGGAGCAAACACAGAAATGTTTACGTATTTCCAGGTTTTTTTCTCGTTAAAAAGTAAACAATTCTGTTTTCCCCACACACATACACTACTTTTTTCCTCTACACTACTCATCTGTCTGTGCTGCTTATGTCTTTATTTCTTTCTTTGACTATTTATCTTCCAAAAGTTGGTTGGAGAACTCCAGTTAGACAGTAACTGTTAAATGCACTATCAGTGACATCACCCTGCTCTGGGAAAAGCAAGAGAAATATAAGAAAGTGGATGTGTGGATGCCATACTTCTTGCCCTCACCATCACAGGTCTATCAGCAGCCTACCTGTTTAATGGCAGAGCACAAAGAATACAACTTGGTAGGAGTATGGCACCTTGAGCCATAAGTAAAACTGTGAAAAAGACTTACAAAATAACTTGAATTTCTGATACAGAAAACTTTTTGTGATTCAGAAATGTTACTCTTAGGGTAAATTGCAAGTGAACTGCTGGTTTTTTTCTCTCTTAAAACTTCTCCCTATTGTTTTTCATGTTCTGTCCTTAAAATTATACATACCTGTTGTGTATATTCATCCCGATTTGACATCAAAAGAAATCCACCATCGTCAAGGATAACACAGTCCACATGCTATTATAAGAAAGTAAAATATATTTTAAAGGAAGGATTTGTCAAGACAACACTCTGTAAGAACCTGTTTTTTATTCAACACTTCAGAAATATCTTCAAATCTATGTGGCCCAGGCTAAATCAGAACCCCATAACCAAGGGCCAATATTAAGCTATAACAAGTAGCATTATCATATTATAAAATTTTGTACAGATCAAAGGCTTATTTGTGGCTTAATTTCATAAAAGTTGTTTTGTAAATTCTTATTTGCTCAATACTTTGTTAGCTCTGAGTGCTACATACTTGTTAAATCTGATTATAATTGAATCTCAACTCATAATAAGGTACTATAACTCCTCATGTGCTTCAGCCATGCTTCAAGTCCTTTTCCATTTGCAGCTTGTAATGGTAAAAAGCTTTAAGGGCAGACTCTCAGCTTGCTAGTCATGATTATTTTCGCTTGCCAAGGACTATAATGGGTTTCTTCCAGGTGTCAGGTGCAGGAGCCCGCTGGTTCCCTGTGCTTTGCACTTTGTAAAAGATCCCAGCAGTCAGAGATTGGAGAGATAGCAGTGCAGCCAAACAGATAACCTCCCAGAGCACCCTTTTAGCTACAACCTCACATTTAATGATCTTCACGCTTCACAAAAGAACTCACAGAAGACCCAAGCAGAGAAAGCTTTTAAGCACATGGCAGAACCTGATACTGTGATAGCCCCTGAAGCTGTGCTCTCCTGAGTGCTAGCAGAGCTACGGGATCCCCCAATCCTGAATGGGCTGGGAACAGAGGAGAGGAGGATGACTAATGACCGTTGAAGGGCATATCACATACTCTGGTGCTTTTCAATTTGCCTTTATCTTCTCTGAGGCACTTCTAGTGCTCTTTTTCTCAGAGTTTTGTTTTGTTTATTTGTTTTTCTTTTAAATTATTCCCTTTCCTCAGGATTTGCCTCTTGCATTGAAAATTACCTTATATTTTTCTTACATTTCTCTTCACATCATCCTCTATTGCTCTCACTTTACCTTTTTTCTTCCTTCTAGTTCTCATAACCTCATTGCAATGATTCTCACAACAACCACTTCACCTGAATTTTATACCCTTTCACCCCTTCATTTCCTAATCTTAATCTCTTTCTCAAGACATAAATGATTTAAGTCCTGTTTTCTGTAACATTAACTTTAAAATAATGACAGAATTATTGCCTTAGATAAATCTAGAGAATAATTTTAGCAATCTGCCAGATATTAATAAACTGAACATATTCTTACCATACTGTTCCTCTCACAGCCACAGATTTCACTGTTGCACTAGAAAACGGAAGTACAGTAAAATTCACAAAAATGTTTCAATAGAAGCCCTATTTTACACTGATATTAATCAATTAAGACAAGAAGTTGATTTTCAGTACCTCTATATTAATTTAAATTAATTTTGAGTGTATGCAGTTTATACCAAATACCTCTGTGAACAACCTGTACTCAGTAATTATCAACAGCACAATCTCTACTGTCTTTCACAAAGTCTCAGATACATCTCCCTTTTTAAGTATGCTTAATATATTAGAAAAAATAGTTTGGAGGACTTGTCAGGATGTCACTGTTCTGAGTTTCAGAACATTTACGTGTATTTGGGGTATGGAAAGAAGGCCTAGGAAATATATTGCCAAGTATCTTTTTCTTGATCATTGAAGGCTTCACCTGTCTCAAAGCATGGGAATCCCAAGTGATAAAGGAAGCCCACCATCACCAGTTAGGTTTTATGGGCTTGATTACATGTTCTCTTTTTCTTGCAATATGCGTATACAGACCCACATAACTGTCTCCTTGCATTATGTCCTGAGCAAAACAGCTACCAGACAATGCTGCAGTCATTCATCTCAAATTAATTCTGAGATATTCCTCTTTATTTCTCTTTTCAGCTATGTATTTTTGTCCTTAACTGTTCTGACATTTAGGCAACGCATTTGCCTACCCACTGAACTACAGCTTTAATACCAACAATGGACACTGTTCTTGGTTCCCTTAATACAGGACCAACAAGCAATATTGACTCATCCAGTTGTTCTGTAATTGTGTTCATTTTGTGCCTCTCCTTTCCCAATGTACATTAATGCCTTAGTTTTTCCTTCCCCTTTACACCTAAGCATTAGATATAAGGAATGAAAGGGTCATGCACTTATTTTCCTAAGTTCTGCAAAATTGCCATGATGTTGGTTGCAATACAAATCCTTACTGTTCACTGCTTACCCATTCTCCATATTAGATAAAAATAGATTTACCAATTCTTTTGCAGATTTAATTAATTGCTACAGCATAATCTTAGTAGGGAGCCTACTGGCTGGAATATATAATTTTTCTTTGTCTTTATCCATGTTCTATAATTATGAAAGCAAGACGTACAAAATACAGCCTATTTCAACATAGATTTATTTTGTGCATTTGGATGATTTAAATACCACAACTACTTGGCAACTACGCATCAGTGTGACTCTGGCACAAAGAGTTATTAGACCTATTTGCATCTGAAGCTTTGAGAAATGCAAATTAAGTTCAAAAAAGACTTGGTCAATTGCTTACCAGGCTCTTGATTGTGGTTTTTGTGAAATTTTCCATCCAGCTGGTTGCATCAATTTTTATTCCAACAACTAACAAGAAATACATGAAAGTCTTTTTTAGTAAAATAATAAAAAAAAAGGTAGCTGTAGAATCCTAAAAAAGGGAAAAATTATAATAACATTTAAATTATTAAACTGGAAAAGGATAAAATATGATTTGTGCTCAGTTGTCTGACCACCAACATCCTTTATGAGACTAATAAATTAAGCAGTCTTTCTCAAACACAACTAGATCTTTGGCTTGATTTCCACTAGCAAGATTAAAACAGTTTCAGAGAAAAGAATGTTATATGAAGTGAAGTTCCTTTGAAATCTCAATTAAATTTCTAATTCACTGTTGAGCAACAACCAAATAACTAATGTTTTTAGATTGGTCTCTATCTTACCTGCTGGTTTCAGAAGCTTCCCATTAATTGTTATTTCCACAGCCTTGCTCACCATAATACCTGTTTCATAGCTATTGGCACCACTTTCTGAAAGTGTAGAAAGGAAAAGAAAAAGGAAAAGAAAAGGTTAGGGTGATATAACCTCTGAAACCAAAATTAATGATTATTCAAGTATCCAGAATGATTCAAAAAAACCCTTTTTCAAAAGCACTGACCCAGCTGTACTGCACATTTATCACCTGTAATAGCTCAGATCACTAACATCTGGAAGACTAAAAGGAATATTTTTGTTTAAGTTTCTTCATTCACTTTTTGTACATGGTTTCACTGCTTCATAAAGTTACTGTAGTCTTTTTTTTTTTCCTGCAGACAGTGCCATGAATAACTTTACTGAGCAGCTCTGGTAAAAGCAGGATCTGAGCCAAAGATTTTATCCTGCTGTCGTCTGTGTATTTTTCAGTGCAGGGTGTACTGACACCACTCACTAACCAACAATTACTTCTCTGACAGACTTTAGCCTGTTTTCAACACTGCTTGAAAAAGCATGAAAAAAGTATGAAAAAGCAAGTTAAAAGTACATTCCCTCGAGCTCATGAGGAACAAGAAAGGCTTCAGGGAATATAGTTAATTACCTTCTTAATATTTCATTAAGAAAAGATGCAATAAATAAGTATGAAATAACAGCAATAAAAGATCCCATATGTTTAGGAGAGGAGTGTGTCATTTGTGGTAGCATCCGCTTTTTAAGATGAGCTTGGCAAAGTTTACGCTGCTTACGTTAGTAATGAGCACTTATTATTGTACATATTTAGGTTTTAGATATAATGGTATTTTGGACAAATTGGTTTTGGTGAATAACAGCAATCTGAAATAGAATTCAAAAGCAATGTTTAAAGTCAGCAGTGGTGCAACGGACTTTGTTGTTGTGGACTTTGGACCCTTGTACCTGCTCCCCCAAGTTAGGTTTGGTGCTGAGGAAGTATGAAGAACTCAGCTCAAGTAAGGATTTTTAAGGTAACATAACTGTCCCCAAGTGCAATATCCTTTCACTTCCTCTTAAAATAATCCTGCCAAAGCATCTCTGTAAAACAGTGGTTCAGTATAATAAATGAATACAGAACTCCACATGTTTTCATCTGTGTCAATTCTGAGCATATAGGGCCTCTGTGTTGATAAAAACTATGGTGTCCCTTGTTTAGTGTCCTCCTAGCTACCACTTCCATAATAATGGGTGACATCCCAAGACTTTTTTCCTTATGAATTGTCCCACTTGCATCCTTTGTCAGTGACCTCAACTGGTATGGGAAACTGCCACAAGTACTCTTACATTGTACTAGCTAGCTCTGACATTTCAAAACAGTGATGACTTACTGTTGTAGTATGGAGCTGTGAAAATATAGTTGTCATTATCTAAACTCCGTTTATAGAAGCTGACTTCATAAGTTTCAGCATTTTCCAACCAATCTTCTCCTGCCCTAATCACACACAGGAAGAAAAAGTGATCAAAAAAGGTAAGTAGAGTCTCATTACAGTTGTGCTGCAGAATTATTATATTTTTTTAATGTTTCACAGTCAGAAATAACATGAGATTCACTCATATAGCCCTGGGACTTTGTCAGATTTCACTGGTTAACTGCCAGGTGTAATTATTAAAAGAACTTTGAAAAAGAAAAAAAAGAAAATAGTATTCTTGGAACAACATGGATCTTGTCCTACCATTTTTAGACATATTGAGATAAATATAACTGCAACACTACTTACAACAAAATATAATCAAAACTTTACAACACATGTTAGTTCTGGAGAAATAATAGAATCATAGAATAGTTAGGGTTGGAAAGAACCTTAAGATCATCTAGTTCCAACCCCCTGCCATGGGCAGGGATGCCTCACACTAGACCATGTCGCCCAAGGCTCTGTCATTCCAAAAGTCTTTTTTATTATTAACACCAAAACAGGGAAAAAAAAATATTCAGGGAGTAAAATGCATGGGCATGTTCCCATTTTTGGGAAACACAGAATAAACTAAGAAAATAGATAAATTTTCCATTTGCCAGTATAGCTATACTGGTGCCCTCGTTATTCCCAGTCACTGATGGGGATGTCTAGTTTATTATAAGATAACTTTCACATTCCCATTTAGGCCTCTGGTAATGATACATTTTTCACTCTTGAAGTCCCTGGACCATTTGGTCTGCTCTTAATTAGTCTAAAAAATAAAACATCACCTACTGCTTTACAGTATGGGCCTGCCAAAAAAAACTGAGTGCTTAGGAGTAATTAGGGATTAGCATGGCCCCACTACTACTACAAGGGCACTGCTTTTACTGCTACTCTATGCTGATTAGAAACTTGGATTACAGTGACCTGTTATGGAAATAATATTACAGATCAGTTTCAAGCAGTGACACAGGAAAAATCAAAGCAAAACAAGACATTCAATTCATTTCATAGTTATCAGTACAGACTAGATTGTGGAAGTTGTTTTTCATTCAATAAATCCATTATATAGCCGTCAAGTCTTTCAGGTTTCAAAATGATGATATTATACTATTTTATAGTATTTGTTACCTTTTTGGGAACACTCTAGTAATTCCACCATCTGTAACAACAAATTGTGCAACAACGCCATCACTGTAAATAAAAATAAGATTTAAAATTAAAACTGACTATAATTATCACAAGTTCCTATGTGAAGGGTTGCCATTTAAGTGCATAACTGTGAATTAAATATTTATCCTGTGTAAAAATTAACTGTATATACACATGCATGCATATTATTTTATTATCAAACTTTGAAATGCATAAAAAAATCACAGTCAATAAAATGAATACTTACAGAGACAGTTTACTCCAATATTTTTGGGCAAGTTCATTTGTAAATCCTGCATCCAGCAAAACTCTAATGACCATATCAGTATTACCTATCAAAAGAGTTAAGACACACATATGACGTAGAAATCCATAAAATGGCTAAAATGAAATTGTGAGTTATTGCGATTCTATAGCCAGAAAAATTTGGCTATTCCTGTTGGACATACTGTCTAACTTTAAATTATGTCAATCACTTACCATTAAATAGATTGCTCTCACACTGTTGACTTGACTTAAACTTTTCCTTCACTGTGTCCTAAAAGTCTATCTATCTTTGTGCCATAGTAATAAGAAAGGTGACAAGGGTCTAGGTCCCAGCTTTGCAAAGCTCCTGTGTTAGACTTGGAAATGAACCTATATTTAAAGCATGTTTTCATTCAAGCACTTTTTATCTATCTATCTCAGGTGATGCAACAAAACATTTAGTTATACATACTCTTACATGCTACAGAAAAAGGAGATAATTCAACTACAATATAATTATAAATCACTTAAGTCCCAGCCTCCCAACAAAACCTATTTGCCTTCTGAAAATGGGTGAAGGGAAATAAACTAATTTTGAATTAGTCACTTAGATCAGTATGTCATTTTTAAGTATAATTGCAAAGATGGTTTGAAGTCAGTGCTTCTCAAACATCTCTTGCCAAATGGTACTGAAAAGAAAGTTCTAGAAATGTTCAACAGAAAGAAGCAAGGACAAAATTTGGAGGGTCTTGCTGCATCCACATTTTTCTAGAAATTAAATTGATATTCTATATGAATAAAAATATCAAAACATGTCTCTCAGAGTGATATTTATCTCTGCTAACATAAACTCTTAATATTTTGTTTGGTCTATTTTTTGTTTAGGATCCCCTTGTGCTGCATGCTCCTCCACAAAGTGAGACTTGCTTACTTACATGAAGCAGATGTTGAAGACAAGTAGGGTAATCACTTTTACTGTCCCCTTAGTGACAACAGAGGTACCTGTCTGACTTTCTGGCTAACATCTAACAGGTTACCGTTGGATGAGGTGAGTCAAAATAGAACAGACATTAAACTTCTAGCATATAGATTATTTCTATTTGGGGAGTTCACTAGTTATTCCTTTTGAAAAGCATTTTTAGCTGAGATAATTTCCATAGCCACTGTTTCCTTTAGTCAACACTGTTTACTTATTCAGGAGACTATTTTTAAAGTAACTTAAGTATTAGGAAAAAGAAGGGAAAAAGTGAAATTGTTGTGGATTCCAAAAGTAAATATAGCAATAATTTGACAACATTTTGGCATAATTACTTAGTAGGCCCTAGTGGATACTACAATAACATTACATGTGTTACACGTGTACAATACAGTATTTGTCCTCAATATTTGCTTAAACTAGCGAATATCAAACTAGAATTTTAATTTATTAACTAATTTAATCAGTTGAGGTGAATGCTTTGATTTCCAAGATTGAGACAAGGAACTCAATTAAGATTCTGGACAGTCAGCAATAAGCCAGTGAATAAGATCACTCCATTAGGAACACCACCACCCACACATGCACACAAAAATAGACTTTTGTGAGAAAGCCACATATCTAAGCACACATTCCTTCAGTTACATGGTCTGATTCAGCAGAAAGACTTAGTGATCCATGACAGTGACATTTTAAAAAGACTCAGGGAATGCAAGGGGAAAAAAGCTTATTCCAACTGTTTATAAATTATTAATAATGCAAAACAGACTGGTAATGCATAAACAAACAAACCCAACCATTGAATTTTTCATGAGAACACGACTTTAATGAGTTACTTATGGTTCATTCAGAAGCATTAACTCCTTTATTCTAAATGGAGTTTAAGGCCTAATTTCAGAATGTGATTACCTTCCCAAAGGCCAGTGCTCACCACTGCAGCAGTTACATGAATCTTTGGTCTTGAACAACCCAAGCCTAAATGAAATCTCTAACCAATTTGTGAATGAGAAACAGAACATCCTTATCTTTTGTTCTGGTTATTGGTTATTTTAGTTCTCAGCTCCTTTTCTTTACTTATTTACATATACTGACAAGTAAGCAGACTGAAGATGTCACTACAAGATTTTAAAGTCTATCTGAAACTTATTTTGGGTGATGGGGGGTTGGAACTAGATGATCTTAAGGTCCTTTCCAACCCTAACTATTCTATGATTCTATGATTCTATGTACTCAAGAGAAAAAACCTACAAATTCAAAATATCTGGAGTGTATTAAAATGAACTAGTAGTATTTGCTGCTAGAAGAGAATGCTGAGAGGAACTTTGGAGAACACTGGGCATAATGCAATGCCCTGCAAACTTTCTTAAATAAACCTAGAAAACTGCAAACTAATTTTACAGTCTCTGCCTTGGGTAGAAAATCCTGACACTAGGTGTATTTCTACTAAAAAAGAATAAAATATCAAATCAGTGAAGGTAAAAACCAAAAGCACATGATTTGGCCATGAAAGTTTTCATTTAGACGAGTTCTCATTTACTAGTATTTTCCTAAGATTAAAATTGAGTTAATTGAGAAGAATACTTACATGATGGACTGCTTGGAGTATTTCTGTCAATAAATTCATTGAAATTTAATAGAAATTCAGTGTTGTTTTCTGATTTTTTTACATCACTACAATATTCTCTGAAAAACAACAGAACATTAGTCTTCTCAGATTTGTTTCATCTGCTACTAAAGCAGAGAAATATGGCTTAGCAGTTTAGAAGTCCAAGTAGGATTGTGCAACTGTCAGGCTGGCACTACTGCATCAACTGGCTACCACAGCCAATGCTGAATGTTGATCATACTGAATACATCTACCATATATTAATATCTACAAGAAATAAAGTGTTCAGGTCTCTGCCTATATCTGATATGTATGAGACTGGGCACAGATTCCCAGAAGAAGTACTCAGGACTAGTGTAGACCATGAAATTAGGAGATTACAGTCTGTAAAATAAACAAGAAAATGGCCAGTGAATTTAGACTGTTCCTGGGTTAAACTGTACTGAAAAGTATATGGACTGCTGATTAAAACATAGTCACTTCATGCTCAACTAAAGCTGGATTTATGGAACAAAGTCCTATCCTCTGAGAAGTCTTAAAGGCAATTTTAATCCTATATACATAAGCATATAAACATTCTTTGTTTTGACATATGCAAAACAGATAAACAGTAAACTCCTGTCCTTTACACAATGTAATAAAGTAAAGCAATATATCATTAAGCAATTCATCTAATGCAAGCAAGCACAATAAAAGTCACTGGGCATTTTGAAGGCAAATATTAGCTGGTGAGTGCCATTAAACAACTTTAATTAAAATGTAGAAAGTATTCATCGGAAAATCAGGAAGCTCTGTTTTTAAATAAGCTTTTTGTATTAAATTAATTTTATGAACAAAAGAAGTCTGTTCAAGTATTCCATATGAATAAGATATCTTGTTACCCTTTACTTACTTTACCACGTTCCTGAAAGACTGCAGGCAGAATTCGCCTTACTGTACCAATATTCACATTTTAACAACTTCCATATCAGGCAGGTTCTATTCATGTAGATCAGCCTAACAACTAGAGACTTGCACGAAACTACTAATTGGTATCAATAACTTTAGTCTTTTGAGAAAAAAAAATAAACAGTTAAGCTGAGAATACATTTGAAGATAGAAAACTATGGTTTACGTCCAAATCAATCTATTCATTGTAATCAATTTATTAATTGAAATTTAAAAGGATAAAAAAATTTATAATATAATAAGGAATTCAACAATTTTTAACTGAGCTTGATAGTACAGCAATTCCCTTATTTGTTTTAACTATCGTTTAAGGGGACTCAATTTTTAAGAACTATGTATTATACTATCTTTCCTTTGCAAATATAATTTACAAGGGCAATAAATACTATAAGATTTCACATAAAAAAGGGAACTAATGAACTTACTTGATCAATTTTCAATGACTCCCTCATTTTTTTATGTTCAATGAATGAAAAATTAATTCATCCTTAAGTGATAGAGACCTTTGAAATACTATCTAGAAGTTGGCAAACATCTCAAAGTAAGTATTATGGTACTGATTTTGCAAATGAGAAGCTAAGGTACAAAGTTATAAAGTCTTTGAAGTCGTAAGAAAAAATAAACAGATGTGTGTAAGATTTTCACTGAAACATCAACATCAGATTTTACAGTTCTCTCTGATTAATGTAAACAGTAATCAGAGCATGAAGATGCAATTTATGCTCCAGCAAGAATATTGCTCTTGTAAAACTTAAATTTAATAACTACTCTTTTACTTAATATCTTTTACCTAAGTAAAATTTTGCTGGTCTAGTCCGTATTTTGTAAATGTCACTAATGCGATCTAATGCCTATAGTGCTGAAATAATAGTTATTACTGGGAAATTTACCAACCTTGGTGCTATAAACGTATAGCCAGCTTCATCAAAATGATCAAGCTTCAGTGTTTCTGAATCTACAAAGATGAAGAGTAAACACCAAGTAAGTAAATTGGGCTTTTTGCCATAATTTTTCTTCTCAAAATATTTGACTAGCTTTTGCATGCATCTGTGAATTTAGAAAGAAGTGTTTATTTTGAGACACTTGCCTACTAATATACTGTATACGTCTCAGTATTTCACAGTATTGGAAGAATTTACTTGATTTTTATATACAACATACACCTGGCAAAAAAATGTATCCAAAAACTTACTTAAAGAAGACATTTCATTAGCATGACAACATGAAAACATATGAGATGTTTTCATTAGAACTACAATCTGCTAAAAAAAAATATTTGGGACATGAAAGAACATGAAGGAAAAACCTTCTAGCATTTTTTGCAATGAAGTTTAAAAAACTAATTCATATAAGCATTACTTCCAACGCTACTGAAAATGATGACTTTAAAAGCTGGTGTCACTGAACACTGATAGGACCAGACAAAGAAGGATTAGACATAAGCAACGTATTGAAATGTGCATGAAAACAAAAACACTTCACTTTTCTCCCCTCCCCCCCTTTCTATTGCTATAGTACCAAATGATCATGGGAAAAATCCTGAGATGAGGAATACAGAGGAGAATATCCAGTAGGAATAGAAATACAAGTGAAAAATATCAACTGCAGTAAAGAGAAGGAAATTGAGCAACAAGAATATACTTGCCCTTTTTGATTGCCACTATCCATCAGAAAGAGAAAGCAGGGAAGCAGAAAAAAACAGGGTAAAGCAAAAGGGGTCACAAACCAATATTTTATTCAAACAGCCCCTTGAATAAAAATATTGTGCATAGATAGATCAAAGGTTCAATTTACATACAGCTGTAATCTGAAAAAAAGACAAACATCTTTGAAGACTGAAGAAAACATCCTTCTCAATTATTTCTCAAGTACCTTCTATGTACTGTGGCTATTTCAAGGGTCTGTTTTGCAGGTTGTATTGATATAAGTACAAAACCAGATGATCTATTCTTTCAAAAGAACCATATTCACTCACTAAAAATTTAATTTTAAACTCTTACTATTTGACAAAGTTAAAAAATAAATCACTGATTACTAAATCTTGCCATATTCTACTTCATATGCAGGAGGCAATGGTAGAGGACAGTGATTTAGTGCAAGTTTTCTCTAAACTAACAGTATCTATGCCTGTCAGAGAGATTCACAGTGCTTTTCTAACCTTCCATTTAATAGCATATTTGTTCTAGTTTGTTGTAACACTTGGATAAAGTTAAAAGAATGTGATGGGTTCTGTTTTGTCTATTATCTATATTAGAGTTAAACTACACCTAATAAACAAAAAGCATTTGAATACTCACAAGTATCATTTCCAATTATCTCTCCAGAATCTGCAAATGGCTTGAAATCAGTCTAGTCCAAAAATACATTACAAACATCCACTAAAACTATTTGCAAAATGCAAAATAAAAACCTTGCTTCAAGCCAAACCAAATAGCACTTTTGCATTAATCTATTCCTACAGGCAGCAGAGGCAATTTCCTAAATATTATACTGTAACTACTACGAAAATAACAACACCAAAAAAAAGCTTTACTACTATAGTCTATATTGTGACATTTAACTAATAGAATGTAAAAATAGAATCCAGACCCTTAAAATGACAGCAACAGAGGATACACAAAGCAATGATTCTATAGGCACAGAGCAAGGGGAAAGGGATTGTCAGTGGAACTGGGGTACCTGCACATATTCTATCTTTATAGAATATTTCTTGCACCTTGGATGTTACAATGGGTTAGAATCATTGCTGCAGATTTTGGGTACAACATGAGAACATCAGTGAATTCCACAAAATTTATGAATTTTAAACGCTCCTTTTTTAAGTGCATCTGAGACTTGGCAATAGCAGCCAAAACCAGGGAACCTTCACAGTACTTACATCTGGCTTGAGTTATTGGTTCTTCTATTTTGGCTTTAATATAATAAAAGCTGTATGACGGTAACACCAATGCCAAACTGCAATAGAAATGAGACAAGTAAAGCAATTATATTATCTGCAGCAGTTTTCCAGTTTCAGCTTCTATGTGTTTTGAAAGCAGTTAACATGTTTTGAAGTTGGGTCATCATGAATGAGATGAGATAGATAGTCATATAGTGGCATATTAGCCTCACATTATATAGACACAAGTGGATTCATGTTGGTCCTAAAGCTGCCTGTTTTTATTTTCATTCTTTTAAGCATAAATGTACTTTTTAATAGATAAGCAAGGAATTTAGAAATCATTGAAAATAATAAAAGACACAGTTTCTTGTATCTTCCTCTAACATTTAGCATCCCAATGTAAGACATATCAAAGTGATCACTGACTGCAACAACCAGCATGTAGTACTGCAGTGATAATGACAGAATCTCCTTTCGCTAATATAAAAGCTCTCAGTATTCATTAGGAAATGTATCTGGCAATTCCTGAATTCACATGACATTCAAAATACAAAATACTTTCTTGAATCATACAGTCACCACCAAAAACTTTCAAGATCATTGTCTAATAATATTTGAAGATTTGCAAAGTATTTGCAATGTATTTTCTTTTAGATTATACTTATTTTTGTTCAAAAAATATAGGGATTCTTTTTTGCAACTAAACTCAACACATGTGTAGAAGAGTTCAGTTCTAAAAAGGTATGTAAAGGACAGAAGGCAGGTGTAATCATTTAAGAGGAATAATCATCTCCCATATTGCATCCTTAATTTTTGCACTCGTATTTCATCACTGTAGAACTGCAATGGTTTCTAATGGATAACCACAGAAATTAACATTAATAAAGTTGTATAGTTGAGTCATAAATGAGATGACCTTTAGTGACACATTTGCTATTTAAACAGAATGTAAGCGAGATTCTGAACATTCAGTGATAGCCTTCTACCAATTCTCCTCTTGGGAAATCAGGAGCAGTTTACCTGTCATTAACAGTTACTGCTAGCAGAAATTGGCAATTAAAATCTAGAATTTAATGTTTAAGAGGTTTTATGCAATGTGACTCAATGGGATTTTTGTTGTATCTCATGCCAGGGAGCTCAATGAGAATTAAGTCATATAAATCAAATGTATTTCCTTACTGATAGCTAGATTGCACAATCTGATAAAAACTTTCCTTTCTTACAGACTACAAAGGAAGTTCAACAGAAACCTTGGATGCTGAATAAAAGATCCTACATTTGCATTCCTTGTTAAAACTGATATGTTTGGTTTTATATGCAAATTAACATTGGCATTCTCATTGGCTGTACACCTGTACAGAACATAACTGAAAATGGGAACCAGCTTGGCTGAGACTACTGCAATTCACCACAGTTAAGATACTGTTATGATGAAAATTTGACTTAATATTTGTACCACGTAGTTTTGAACTAGATTAGTTTAATTTGCATGGGAGTTGGACAAGATGACCTTTGAAGGTCCCTTCAAACCCAAACTATTCTATGATTCTACGAATTTTTCTGGGATTTGGTAAACAACTTATTTTGTATAATGTCAGATTTCTACATTACTTTTAAAGCTATGGAGCTGTGTGTTTAAACAAGTTTGAAATAATACACATCCCAATATTGCATTCCAGGGGGAATGTGCTTTTACCCATTACTTCATGTGTTCCTGTCGCAATTCACTGTATAATTTTTGCATAAAAACCAGTATCAGCACTAATTAGTTAAAACCTGACACAAATAGAAATGGGTTTCAGAGAAAATCAGAAGCATGGTTCCTGTCCCTACAATATGACATGAAGGTTAGCAAAGTCATGATATGAGCAATGCCCATGACTGAAAAAGATTTGCACAAAACATGTCACTTTTTTTTATTCAGGCCAAAATATAGCATTTTCCTTGTTAATACGCATATTAAAACAAGAACATGGAGACAATGCAAAGAAAAGATGAACTAAGAGGTGGACTCTAAGAGAAAGTGTACAATTAAGAATAAAATTATACTGTGATAACATAGAAGCAAAAGTAAGATTCTTAACATCCGCCATAAAAACAACCTTTTCCTGCATACTGAAATACCCTAGTGCTAAATCTCAACAGTTGGATGAAAGACTGAGATTCTGTTCCTTAGGCAGAGCAACAATCCTGAGCTATAAAGCAACCCAGAAAATTCTACCAGCCTGGACACAAGACACTGTGGTCCTGACTCAGCTAGTATAGAAAATGTAACGCTAAAAATATTAACCAAAATGAACAAAAAGTAAATTTAACTACACAAAAGTCAGAGAACAGGAGTTACCTGTAATCAGTGCCATTCACAGCAGTCCATGTATATGTTCTATTTCCTTTATCAATGTATCTCTACAAAGGGACAATGATGAAAAAATAAATTAACTTAGGAGCTTGAACAAGGGTGACTTTTTCTTGAGATACACAGTGTAAAATCAAGTACAAATCTGTTGGGAGTCTGTTTATTATTTTTCTAAAAGTATGAGTTGATCTGCAACTCCTTTTCTTAAACATTTTCCAAATACATGCAAAATAATCACCTTTTATGTTTTTTATTTAACATTATTAAAATGCAAATTTAAAGAAAACCAAGACAACATCACCTGTCATTTTCCCTTTTAAATTCAATAGCCAGGCCTATGCACCTTTTCCTGGGTGATTTAAATTAGATAAAAGATATTATCTCTTCTATGCAGTTAAACTATGAGAAGTAAAAACCTCAGTTATACAAAGACTTTGTAGGTAACTCTTTAACCAGAACACCCAGTGGGTGTCCTTTCAGGTCACAGTACCAGTGGCTAAATGCATTTAGATTTGTCTAAATATATATCCACAGGCACAGCCAGGTAATCCTGACTGTACAGGCAGCCCGTGCTAAATTACATGTGTTTCTAATCTCATTAGGAGGGTCTTCTAGCTGCGAAAAATTTAACATTGGAGGAAATGTTTATTTTAAAATAACTTAATACATTAGGATAAGCTTTACCATTCATTTTCTTTTGCTATGAAAAATTATGTGATAGACATAGTCCCACAGTTCCCTAAGGATTTAATCATTAATGCATCTGGTTGACATCATTTTACTCACTTTTCCACTTTGAAAACTACAAGTTTTTGCCAGCTGCAACATACTATTATTTTACAATCAGATATTTGTAAGCATGCCAGCAATGAAGTCTGTGCAGCTGCTGCACTGCAACATTACAAGCATCAGTGAAAGGTACCACAGGTATATCTTTACATGGTTTTGTTCCCTGTGGCAAAATAAAAGCGTGAAAATGACCATGGTTACGAAAAATAGGTGTCTTTTTTTTTCTTTTTTTATATTTATAATTTGAAACCCTCTCATTGTACGGCTGCTGGTTTTTAGTACAGCATGACAGTGTAAAATAACGTAACAGTCATTTTGGAAATAAAAAGAAAAAAAGGTAAAAATAAAGAGGAAAAAAAAAGATTAATATATCAGAGTCCAATGCCCTGAAATATTTTATATTTGAAGTAAAAAGGTATCTGAAGAGAATCCTCTCCAAGCTTATTTATATTTAATAATGTGCCTACACTATTACTTCAGCGCAAGAATCAGTAGCCACTTGAACCTTGTGCTGGCAGTCCTTCCAAATCAGGCACAGTGCCATGGGTTGCACATCATGTACAATGGCAAGGTAAAAACCTCCTAAGGTGGGAGGGAAGAAAGAGAACAACTGGGCTCTTATTAATCCTGTTGCCACCAGAACTGTGAACATGCTCAAAAGCAAACCTCTCTTCAATGATGTCCCAGCAGATCACATGTTCTCATATGTTGTCTCCCATTTACCTTTGCCTCCTTCATTAGTAAGTGGTCTGAGACCATCTCATCCCCAAAGAGCCTACACATGTTATTTGCAGCTTTGTGACCCTTCAGTTTTCACTACTGCCCACCCTGGCTACCTGAATGTGGCAGTACTTTTGTTCCTATGGCATCTTCTCTGTTAGTTGGAAAGCCCCTGAAGCTTTGGGAGACTCCATCCCACCCCACCCACACTTGCTAGAAGTCCAGTCTCTACGCTGTAGTATAAGGTCATCTCCCAAGACACTGCTGGGGCCAGCTGAAATACAAAAGGAAAGCAATGCAGACCTACACCAAAAAGCAAAACAAAAAGGACATCAATTTTAATCCTCAAGACTGCAACTGTCAGTTCACAGCAACCAACCACATCAGCCCTAAAATTTTCTTAAAAATAAGAAAATACATGAAGCTATCAAGCCCTAAGGGATGCATGGCTCATGCATAGCCCATGGGCTGAAGCAGCTTTATCCTGGCTCTAGCAGCCTGGAGCTGGGAGGGGGCTATGGCCTAAAGCAGTCACCATCACTAGCCATCTCTGGCTGCTCCTGTCTTCTGTCAGTGAGATCCAAGCAGAGGAAGAAATCCTGAGCCGTGATACAAGAGAAGGTGAGGGAAATTAATTTCATTGGGCACCTGAAACATCTGGGATCAAAAGGTTTGGGGATTTCTATTCAAAATAGAATAGAAAAGAACAAAAATAACCAGACTGTGGTCTGCACCATGCATAACTGATTTATTCTCACGCACCCAGGGATGTTACATTTATCCCCCCGACCTGATGCTGTCGCTGACTCCAGCATTCGCAAGTGTAAATTATTCCCCTCCCTCCCTCTTTGGGCAAAAAGTTGCAGGACCAACCGTTTCAGGTCTTTTATCACACAGCCCTAGAAATGAAAGCCCAGCCTGAGATCTCTTAGATCTCAGTTTCTTGAATAACCTCAAAGGGATTACTGTATTTTTGTGACCTTCTAATCCTCCCTTTTCTAACCACCTACATAGAGCCCTTTTCAACCATAGGCTTGGAAAGGCACTCCTTAAACAAAACAACATAAATCTGAAAACGTCCCAGTGAGTACAGCGAGGATGGTGAAACACTGGAACAGGTTGCCCCGAGAGGTGGTAGAGGCCCCATCCCTGGAAACATTCAAGGTCAGGTTGAATGGAGCTCTGAGCAAGTTGAAGATTTCCCTGCTCACTGCAGGGCAGGTCACACTAGATGACCTTGAAAGGTCCCTTCCAAAGCAAACTATTCTATGATTCTATGTTTTTAAGCATGTTCCCAAAAATTCTGCTGAGTATGGCTATGGCATCTAAGGGTTGTGTAGTGTCTCCTTGATATTATATTTGCTTCATGTTCTTCCGCTAAGCCATTAAATTGGCTATCTTCTTGCTGGTTTACATTGAAAGTAAAACATTTTCAAAAAGCTCCTGTAGAACTGTAACTGTGGGGCATACTCTGGCCAGAACTGCTCCTTTGGACACCAGTCATGATTCTTTTCATTAAGGTCCCCAAGAGGTAGAGCATATATGTAACAATCCATATTACATTTGAGTATTTCCTATTGCTAGGAAATGTGTCTGTCTTATCAGAGAAACTAGTAGCAATCTTTACCAGGAATGAGCATTTTGGACAAAAAAATAAAGAACTCAACATGCTGCTCAGAAATTCCAAGTACATAATATAACTTTAATGTACTTATCCTAAATAGTCTTCGTTTATGTCATATAAATGTTTTTTATTTTGGTTTTGGTTTTTTTTTCTTTCTCATTACTTTCTTCCTATTCAACCGCAATCTAAATTACCAAACCCAGCCTCACACATGTCTGCAAGCAAATTAAGTACTTTATTTTAGGATTTATACACAGCAGTAGGCTGGGACCATTTCCTGGTGAACATAGTGTAAGACCTCATCAACAACTCTGCTTGATTAACGATGCACCAAAGAAACCAAAAAACAAAATAATCCTTCTTTTTGTAAGTACATAATTTCTTTCACTGTGAGCTGGTAAAACTACCAAATCTAGAGGGAAAAATGATATAAACTGACATTACAAAATTAACATCTTTACAGCATTTCACAGTACTTTTCTGGTTTTGTTTGTTCCTGTAAATGTAATCTCCTGTTGCTAACTTACCTCATCTTGGGACTTGACCAGTGTTTCAAATGTTTTTTCTCCACTTTCTCCATCTATCATTTTTTTCCGAATCTATTGGCAAGGAATAAAAAGGAAAAAGAAACAACCAGCAAAGAACTAGGTGCTGCATGAAAATTGAATAATCTTTTCAGTGATTCAAAATAAATCACAGAAACACAGGAAATAGTAATGCAGATGAAAGTCATAGCTCTTCAAAAACAAAACATTAAGTTTACAGTTTTCAGTTCTTTCTAATTGGAAATTGCTTTATCCAAATATGTAATGACTCAGTAGAGTTAAGAAGCAAAAATTCTGGTATACTTTGCATAGACCATGCCATAAAACCCCTTGATGTTGGGGACATCATAGAGAGAGCATGAATTCTGCATGGATGAGGAGTTTTGCCTGGCATTTCTCGTGCTTCCCAGCACACCTCTGTGACTTCGGTAGCTGCAATAATTCATAAAAACATTTTTATACCAGTCCAAGAATAATTCTTCTCTGAAGCAGGCATTGCAAAGAAATTTAAAGCAGACTTTAACAGATATTAAGAAAAGCTGATTAGTGTCATTATGAAAGAACCATTCCAAAGTGAAAAGATGTTAAAAATATGTAAAATGTTTAAAACCCCTCAATTTTATTTCATAAAACTTACAAAGTGGTTTTTTTTTAAATTCTGATTTCTGAATGTATTATGAAATTAGGAACTGAAAAATATACAAAGGAATTGATTTGTTGCCAACACTATTTCTCAGTTCTCTCTCTCACCACAGCAATAAGCCTGTATTAGTAAGAGATAGGGAAATACTTCAAAAATATTTCCGGTAATGTATTAAGATCCTATTAAAAAGTGTTCTGTTCTGAAAAATTTACAAGCCCCCTCCCCAAGAATTGCCACTTAATGAGGAAAAGTTACGTAAACAGCAATCACGGTGTCTTTCAAAGTGAGAGCAACATAATGCATTGCCCTTGCCTATGAATAGTATCACGTCTCAGTTTGTTTAATTACAATAAATTTCCCCACAATTTTATCGTCTTGATGAATTTAAAATTAAAATTTATGGTGAAATAGATTCCCATTCAAAATCTAGAAAATTCATAATTTTTCAGTTATTGTATAGTGAAATACAAGCAGCAACAAGTACTAAGAAACTAGGTAATCTCACCTCAACTTTAATATCATTTTCCAGTTCAGCGTCTAGAAAATCCAGCGTAACAGGCTCCTGGGATTTAGGATTCTGAAGCAGAAGATATTGGATGATCAAATAATGGCAGAATAACATAATGTCACAAATCATTCTAAACCCTTCATTTCAGAGTATCTGGGCTTACTTACCCATCTATTTTAATATCTTATTGCATGATGAATTACTAGTGGCCCTTTCTTATCTATTTTATTTCATTGGATGGAGAAGTTAATTGGGTGAAAATCAAATCAACACTAATGGCCAGTTTCCATCCACAGTCTGTCATGTATGGGGCTCATGCTGGGAAGCTGCTTGTCCTACTGCTGGTATGCCACAGACTGTAAGGGTAGAAGAAGATGTATCAGAGGAAACATCAGATATGAACCTCTTTTCAGGTGTCCTGCCTCCAAGATGGAGGGAGAGAGAAATTTGGGAGAATTTTCCAGCTAAGTATGGGGCAACTATACTCTTTTGTAATTTTAGTTAAAGTGGACTACAAACTTGCTGTTATGATGTGGGAATGGAAAGTGGTTCAAGATTCAAAATCACTTTTGATGCCAGCATTATAGGACTTCCCTAAACATCTTGCAGTTTTGAGTGTGCTTCTCTTGACATCAGTACTGTTATCTCAATTCAGGAGACAGAAACCTGTAGCACAGAAATACTGCAGCCCAGCAGCTTCAAGGCCTAAGGAATGTATGTGATGTTGACCCTCAGCTGTGGAGCACAGAGAAGTTTGTTTGCATCTGTAGTCCTCCTGGTCCCATAGGAGTGTGGGAAGACCACTGTAGCTGTGCTGAATGAACTCAGACCACCCTCCAGTTTCTGCTCCTTTTTCAGCTGCAGTCTGCATTTACTGGGACAGAGCCATCCTCTGTACAAGTTGTTAGGAATCCGACCATATTTTTTTTCTTGAGTAGTTTTGGCTAAGCCCCACTGACTTTATATTACATGTGGTGTAAAGTCCTCATCACTCAATAGTTATTTAATGAACCCACCTAACAAGGATCTCTAGAAAAAACAGTATGGGGATATATATTATATTATTTAACATTTTAAATCTGATAGTTCAAAATAGAAGATTAAAAAAGTCCATGTTTTCCCTTTTTTTTTATTGATAATAATTTACTTTGTGCAATAAAGTACTTCATACACGAAGGATCTCAAGGCCTAGTATTCTCAGTAACTGAGCATCGTTTCTCATTTGAGTAGCAAAACAAAAAATTGTCATTAGTGGATGTTATTATTATTTCAAAAGTATTGTAGTTTCTGATAATGACATTTTTGGGTGATTTCAGTGATTGTGGTGTAACAATTTATTTACAGGGTAAAGTCTCTTCTTTCAAAATGCTTATTGTACTCATTCTATCCTAACATTCTCTAGCAAAGTTACATGCCAAATGTACATGTACTATTCTATAAAAGAATGCAAGCATGTTTCATCACAATTTACGTATGCATTTCCAGTCTGTACTGGAAGAAAGTGACATCCTGAAGAGCTGGTAAAAGATGCCTTCATATAAGAACTTGGAGCCTTAAAAGCTTAACAGTAGCTCTTATTTTTGAGACTGTAATATATAGAATAGTAATAGAAGACGAAAGATTATTAATTCTCTTTCTTGAGAAACAAATGTACATGTTTCTGGGTGTATGGAATCATTCCTGTTCCTAGCAAGTAAGACTCACTATCTGCTACGAGAAAAGCCAATAAATTTATTCTCAGAAAGAGAATACACATTGGAAAGATTGCAGGTAAAGATTCTGGGTATTTCTTTTGAATACCTATTGATAACTTCAAAGAAATTTTTATGTTCCTATTTATATGGGATAGATGGAAGTAGCAGCTTTCAGATAATAGCATTAACATATGCTCTCTACTAATTCAAAACAATTTCATTGTTACGCAGTTGCTTTTTACCCCCCAACAAATCCACACACTTGAAATAAATAGCAAAAGGCTAAAATGTAAAAATAAATAAAAAAATATATTTTCTTACATGCAATGGATAATGAATAGCATGGTCAAACCCAAACAGCATGCATGAAGGCATTGGCATGGCAGAGGAGGCATTTGTGAAGTTCAAATTCCATTCCAACACACAAAGAAATGAAGAAAAGAAATGGTAAAAAAAGAAAAAAAAAAAAGCCATCACATCAAATCAAGGTCGATATTCATTTAAAATGATAACCTGGGTTAGCATTAGTTAAGGAGTCCCAAAGACAAAACAGACAACTTTAACAGCCCATCAAACCTCAAGTATACGTTGCTTGTTCTTTTTTAAGACATAAGTTATATTACCAAACATTATTTATAACATACTTACTAATGACTTCTAATAGATAAGAGACTAAGCATGTATTGATGCATTATATGATGTGCCTGAGGCACAAAGAAATCCATTATAAATTAGAATAGAAAATTCCTAGCCCCGTATTTTAAATGGAAGGCTATTTTCTCAGCTATGTTTTTTTCCCCCAAGAATGTGTTTTTACCAGTATTTGGGCTCCATAATTTTTTCTTCCAAGGTTGCCATTTGGTGGGGTTTATTCCAAGCCATGAAGAAACAAACTTACTGTTCAGTTTGCTCTTCTCTTTTCCAGTCATGCATGTGACATGACTAGAAGAAGCACAACACCACCACATTCACCAGCACAACTTAATAAAACAAAACAGAACTAAATCACTATCAATGAAGCATGCAGATAAAGGGAATGCAGTTCATTTCAGCATGACAAATAAAGGCAAAGATCTATAATTTCAATGAAAAATCAAGAAGGAAACAAAGAAAGAACTGGTGCAGCAACATAAAAGATGTCCATTAAAATGTCATTATTGTGTGTTTTGGGACGTTAGTATTCTCACAGAGTCTATGGAAGGCCTTTGCTGAGTTGCAAGTTCCTACTCATACCTGCAGTCCTAATGAAGACATAGGCTGTTAGGGTTTTAAAATAAATGATGGTAAGAATGCAGCAAAGTCCTGGGCCCCAGAGGGAAACCCAGGAGCTACTGGAGTGGGTGGGAGCCCAGAGCTTTTCCAGTTGCACCTCCCCAGGCAACCAACACAACCGGGAAAACTCAGCACCAGTTGAATCATACACAGCACACTGAGGAGCCAGGGGAACTCAGAGGTTTCTATATCCCAGTGCTGCTGTCTCCAGTGCGCAAACGAAATGTCTAGCCCAGAGATTGTCTTCTACACATGGTATAAATGCAGCCACTTGTCTCTTGGTGAAACCACTGAACTGAATTAGATAAGGATTTTACACCGTATTTTACTAGAGTTGTTATGAAGCCACCAGTTTTGCATTATATATTACAGTACTTGTAAGAAATTCACACAGAATCATAGAATAGTTTGGATTAGAAGGGA
>NW_009920461.1:0-489 GCF_000696875.1 Nestor notabilis | reverse complement strand
CTGGCAACATATAACTGGTAGATAGAAATCTGCTGTCTATGTATATGTCCCACAGACAATTACTAGAGTAATGGAAATAGGTACTGGTTTTTACGTGGTTTGTGAAAAGTCACATTTTTGGCCTTTTTGCATCCTAGTCTTTCAGATCCTGTCCTCTTGGGTAATGTAAATATAAGACATTAGTGGCTTCTTTAGGACTGGTCTACAGTCAGCTTCCTGATGGTAAATATTCTGATGGTAAATATATAAACACTGTGTATTTTGAGTTCTTTCCAGAAGAGTATTTACTGGAGGCTATTGCGCTATATATTACCACTAATGCAGCCCATTCATTCAAGTAACATGTCAGGAGTCATGACATTATTTGGCTTCTCATATCAGTTGAGTAGCTGTTCTGCTGGGATCTCTGCTCCAATATGAAAGAGAACAAAAGACCTAACTTAGCAATAAGGTAGTTACCATGTGGGTTTATGTTAGTTCGCAGCCCTC
>NW_009920460.1:0-16363 GCF_000696875.1 Nestor notabilis | reverse complement strand
ATATTTCCCTTCTTCCAGCCATCAGGAACTTACCTATAAGGACATGTTGTTATGCTGATATTCCTTAGAAAAGAAGTAATAAGTTTTCCTGTTACAAGATTTTTATACTAAAAATGTAAGCAGCTTCAACTCCCTTTTGCAAAATTTGTCTCTTAAATCTCTTAATTTGAAATTCTGGTCTCCATTTGGGACACTCATTTATGGACCACAAATGTCTGCTGTTTGGGCTTACTTGACCATCACCTTTTCAGAGTTCCTACTGTGAAATTTAGGACAATAAATGACTGTATCTTGGATGTAGAATCATCTTGGATGCCAGACTTCCTCACTGTTAGCAAACTTCATATTTCCAATTTATACCAAATCTTGAGATACTATTCCAAAGGTGATGTTACAGTAATTCTTGCTCATATTTACCATGATTGCTTTTTTGTTCCAAACCCCCTTTTTAATCCTTTGATTTGTAATATAATTTGTCTTGCTTATTTCAGACATTTAAAGAATGTGGTTTATTGTAATTTTTACTGTATTCTATCATGTTTTTAATAACAAACAGAAACTCTGCATTATCAGGGGACTTCTTATTTGGCAGTTAAATTATTTTTATCATTAAGTGGATATTATCAGACTCTTTGAGAGGAATCATGAGACTGAAATAATGGGGCAAAGATCAAAGCCAACAGCTACACATTGTTTCTTGAGAGGAATTCCTGGAAAAGAGAAGCTGGCTGACAGCACTTTTTTTAACTACTAATGAAAATTTCCCAAGAGGTTGAACCGTCTAATAGTTTGGAGGATGTAATAAAAGCTGATTTCAGACTAATACAGAGTTCCCAACAATATTTCATATATATTCAGTTTGCCCTTTACTGCTTGTGCTTTTTCACCACTTTAAGCTTCTGTTCTGCAACCACACACAGAATCAGTCCTGTTTATTTCAGTGCTTATTCCCAGAAAAAACCCTGTAAAAGTAGAGTCTCATTGCTGCTGATTTGACTCCAACCTTTTCTCGTTAGATGCTCTGATCCTTATAGCAGTATCTTTGTATTTTATCAGTATTGAAATTGAATCTCAAACCCTCTGAATAACATGATAGAATAACTGCCTGTGAGTGTCCATACTCCTTTACTAAAATGCTTCTAGATAAACGTAATAATTAAAATTCTAGTAAATTAGTAGAACCAGTAACATGTTAGTACATTTTCACTAAACTTCTTCATATCTCATTTGGAACTCTCATAAATTCTGACTTGTAATTAAGACCAAGTGTTTAATTCTTATATTAAATGAGTATATTTCAGATAATTGTGATTTTTTTATTAAAATAGCTTTTTTAAAGAAGTTTTACGTGCAGATCATAGAATGCAAGATGCAGAAAGTAAATGTGGAGAGTAAGCAGAAAGAAGAAGAGGTAGTACAGAAAAAAAAGTTACAATGATCAAAAAGTTGGTGATGTATCAAATGAAAAATATATGACAATGACACAATTTAGATAATTTATTGAATAAAGTGAAGCAAATTATCCAAAATAAGAGTCAGTCTGCAAAATTTATCTTTTTTCTGGGAACCTTTTAGAAAGTATTTTTCCCCTTACAAACTGCAAATAATTAGGTATAATGTTTATATAATATGGCCTGTGGTTTGTACTAATTTGTTATTTACTCACAAGGAAGAGGACCATTTATTAAACAACCAGAAGCATTTTGTGCAGTGTTATGGGTTTTCCTTGCAGGAGATCCATCACAATAAAGAGGACTGCAATTATTAAGATCTGACAACTACACAATCCAAGTAATAAATTTAAAGGCCGTTTAACTAAAATTCCAGCAGGCTGTAACCCGCAATGATGTCTAACAATATAAAACGCTTCAGTATTTTCCTGTATGGTCAGTTCTGAATGCATGTGGATTTTCAGAAATTTTTAGAGGCCTAACAGGAAGGTGAATATTACCCAGAAAACATGGGATACATTTCTCAGTTTCTTGGTTTTACCTGAATACAGCAAGGGATGGCTGTTGCTTAAAGGAGGAGACTCAAGGGGGAATAATATAATATAGAAAAAGAAAATTTTTGCTCTGAACTCTGAAATCTCCTTACTCATGCTGCAGCAGGTTGTAGGCTGCCAACTTGGAAAGTCTTGGCACCCTTTTCCCTGATTTTCAAAAGAAAGGTCCCATAAAAACTGAGGTAGTACATTTTAAAAGTCTATTGTGCATGAAGTTGGCACTAACTCTTTTCTAACTACTGTGATACTCATGGTTTTGTTGGGGTTTTGTGTCATTAAGTCAGTGCTCCATAGCCCTAAGAAATGTAACTGTGGCCTCAGATTGAGTCACCATTTCCAGGACCAACCATCTTCAGATACTTACAAGTGACATTTTCAGCACAGGCAGGCAGTGTTGGAGTTGGGTGGACTGTAAGAAAAGGATGCTCAGTCAACACTCATTTAGATGTGTAAGGGAGTTCCTTGTCATTTAACACACATAAAATGTCTTACGGTAGTATTTAAGCTATCTTCCTGATGTAGCCTTCCCATTAGGATCAGGAACTTCTTTTTCAGGGAAACCTTTTACTGGAAGTTCATTCTCTGTGGAAGATTTTCTTCCCTTCTTATCTCAAAACCGGCCTTCATTGAAGAACCATAACAGGAATTAGTTAACTGATCTGAAGCAATTTTCCTCAGCAGTTTTGCCTGGAGAATAAATACAGTAAATGTTTCTTGTGATTTACTTTTTTTATCCAAACCTGATAAACCAAAGTATTTCCATGAAAATGAATTATCCAGTTTCTCTCTCTAACCAAATAATTTTCTTCCTGGAAAGGCTGTCTTCTGCTTCATGACCACCTTGGCTCCAGCCTGGATTTCTTGCTCTTAGCAACTCTTTGCTCAGATCTTCGAGTCAGGCAATGTTATTAGCCTTTCCTGCTGCTGCTGTCGTTTTTTAAGATCCAATTTAAAGTATCCTTTGCTGACCACACATTTTTCTTTAAGACAGAATCTTAGCCTGATGCTTTCATCCTATTCTTTATTTCTTATTTGTCCAATACATTAGATAAGAATGAAACTGTAAATATACTTGTAGTGCCACTGAAATCTACCAGGCTCCTTTCTTTGGTTACAGGTTTGGGTTTTGGGGTTTTTTTGCGTGTTTGGCAATAGGCCTAGCTATAGAAATATGTGAAATCTGACACTGGACAGTATTATAATACAGCTAACAAAGAATACAGGGAAAGGTAAAAAAGGAACTTAATTATTGTCCTGCAATATGAAAAATATGGAGCAGCAAATCAGTTTTTCAAGTTTGAAAGATTACTGGGCTTCCATTCTGCTAAAAAAGGTAAGAAAATATACTTTATTTTATCTTTCTAAAATATCAGCAAAAATTAGTTTTTCATGAGGATTGTAATCCTCAAAACCAGCTATTATAGTTAGGTCTGAACACAGCAGCAGCAGAATTTAACATATATTTTCACCTAGTAATATATATGATATCTCATTCTAACACAGAGCAGAGAATATTTAGAGATGTTGATTTATCCACTGTTGATTATGGAACAGCAGATAGCAAAAAATAGTTACAGATAATGCTGTTTTTATAAAATGGTAAAGCTGAATTAATTTCTACATAAATCCCAAGAGAGAAATAACTACTAAAGAAAAGCTAAAAAGAAAATTAGTAGCTTTTCAGGAACAAATTTTCTTCACCTTAATTGTCTACCAAAACCAGCCAGATTAAGATTAGCATATTTTGCCCTCTTTTTTTATCCAGGAAGGCTCTGTTCCTATCTAGGCTCAGACTTGAGCAAAGTGTTCTACTTTTGAATAATTTTAGTTGTAGGTTGCTCCAGTAGCATGGCCCACTTGCTTTAATTGCTATACTACACCTCAGATTGATAAAGAATTTTATTCCATTCTGTAATTACATTATTCTTTTTGTGCGGAGACCTGTAGTGATATGCATGTGGCAAGAGAAAAAGTAAAAAAGTTAGTTCCAAATTTGAAAGTAATACAAATGTCATTAAGATTTTCTATTTGAGCTCAGTATATTTATTTAAGAATGCCTTTCGTTATGTTATTTTAGCAGAAGTAAATATACTGTTCAAATTGATTTCATGTTATATTTGTCTTTACTGATTTGCCCTCTATAAAATGTCATTTATTTGATAAGACATGGTGCTTTACTTCAGGTAAATACTAGTTGATATATCCATTATTTAAATGCTGCAAAAGGTTATACACGTTATATTTATTTATGAACAACAAAACTGCCTGTGTCAATGGTAAACAGAAGCAGCTTGATTTCATGCTGCAGATTGGAAAGCAACTTCAAAATGCTGATTATCCCAGAGCTACCTTTTCTGACACCCTGAAAACTCTTGTTTCGTTATCACCACCTGCCATTGCTATTATAGATTTGTAGGTGATGATGAAAATTGTAACCAGTGAATCTTCCCATTTTCTAACGAAAAAATAACTATCAAAATTATGCAGTACTGAAGAAGAAAAAGAAAAAAAAAAAAAGAAAAAAAGAGCAAAAGAGCAGGGTTTCTTTCTAGCATGCCCAGGTTCTCCTGAGTACAACAAAAGCAGTATCCATTCAGGAACAGCCTCAAGCTTGCTGGTATTTTGCCCCATTCTGCCTGAAACAACATGTAAGCAACAGAATGGCTGAGAACAACTTGTACAAAGGGAACTCAAACCTCTTTGACTACTACTGTAGGTGAGGCAAAGGTGTGGGTAGACTTACCGGCAATTGGACCAAAAGTCTTTCAAACTAAACTGTCTAGAAAGATCGATTAGTAAAGTTATATTTTTCTGTGCTTATACTTAGAGTTTGCAGTTCGTTACGTTCTCATGTCATTAATGTAGATACTGGTACCATTAAAAACTGTCACAAAACAGGTGAGTCAAGCTAAGTCATACAGCCAGTGAAACTCCTCTCTAGTTTCTTTCTAATTGTGGGGAGGATACTTTATAATCTGACAGAATTTTGATAACAAAAATCTGAACTGACCTGGCTGCCTTGCCTGTTTCTCCTACCAGGCAGTCAAATCCATTTTCTAAAAACTCCACCCTCCAATATGTCAATTTGACCCATGACAAATGAATGGACAGAGAATTATGTCACATCTTTATTACCTGACAGATTTTTGCCTTTGAGGCTCTTTCTACATTCCTATTGCTGTGTGCATCACAGAACCATATTCAGAAGAACTATCAGACCTTCAGATTTCACTAACAGCAAATTAACAATCCTTTTGGCTTTTGTACTTAATACCATGCCGAATTCAAGAAACAATTTGGGTAGGTAATTATGAATGTTATTATAAAATAATGAGTTGAAGCATCTACAAGATTTTACCTTGATAAAAAATGTGATTGCTAAAATTTTCACTGACTAATACACATTTGGGAGGTAGAGACAGCATTTGAAAAGAGAAAATGTGCCTTCCCTGAGTCCACAGAACCTCATTAGAAGTGAGAAAAAAATTCAGATCTCCAAAGAAAAGTATATGAAATGGAAAAGGGGGGAAAAAAGTAATTTCTTAGAAATTCTTTTTTAATGTATAAAAATATGCAACATCCAGTGCCTGTTGCCAGAGACTGGGCTTTGCAGCACACTGTGGGTGATTGTCTCACCACAATGCATGTCACAAGACTGGGGACTAAGTAGTCACTGTCATGCACAATTCAATGTTATAGAACTTTATATTTAATTTTTACAGCCTTTCAGAAGTTCTTTTTTACAAAACCAAATGTATTCTTTCATAATCTGGTGTTTCAGTCTGATTCTCATTCACTCATGCCCATAAGTCACCATTTTCTATTTATATAAGGTTGCCCTAAGGTCCTTAATGGAACAGTATTTGAAGCAAAACATTTATGAAAATGAATGGTTTGCATAAAGTAGTGGTAAATGTCTGAGGTACCTAGAGGGTAGGCAAAATACAGTGTAATTATATATAACACAAAGGTGTAGATCAGTCTCATATTTTTATTGCCTTTTAACAAAAGCCATAGGTTATTGTATCTACAGGTTTCCATGGGCTTGTGATGACCTCTAGGGGTCACCTGATATTTTCTCTTCTAAAGCACAGGGTTTATTTAATTATTTCTAAATCACCCCAAGAAATTAAAGAGTTCTTGAGCAGTTTTTTCCACTTTAAACTAGTGATGGCACACTCTGTTTTGTATATGAGCTCATATTTGTTCAGGTATTATACAGTCTTTCCTAAAGTGTAACCCAAATTTTCCCTAATACATGTTAAATGAGTTCCTCAGTCTTCTTTGATTAATCCAAAAAATGGCCTACTTTATGACATGCCTTTAATTATTTGTAGACAGTTCCTGTTATGTCATTTTCCTCCGGATGGCACTTGCTTAACTGTATAATCCCACATAGATCTTGTTTCTCAAACATCTCCATTCAGCTACAGTCTATCCAGCTTCCTTGGCTGGAGCGCATCCTTTTAAATACTGTGTCCCTGGACAATACTCTGATCTTTAATCACTGTCGAGTACTGCATACCCATTTTGCTCAGTATTTGTGTTGTGCTTTTCTGGAGTGAATGAAAAATAACATCTGAGCCTAAAGGGAACCCTACAAACAAGGAGGAGGAAAAGGACAATTTAAAGGGAAAATTGAGTGATGTTAAGAGAGGCAGCAGTCAGGGAGTCCTGAAATTCTCTCCCCTGGTTTACTCGTGTCAGTCAGGTGTAACCACAGAATAGCAAGAGCTGATGTTCTGATTGAGCCTAGGACAAGTGTGTATGTTATTACCTTTCTTGCATACAAGTACTCCCATGATCAGATTCAGCTTCCTTAGATCAATGCCTTTGCCATAAATTGTCTTATGATATGACATTCTAGTATCTTAATACAGAAAAATAACACATTTCCCTCCTTTGCAGTGGTGTGAAATATTAACATAAGATCAATTTATGCTTGATCCTGGGAAGAGAATTAAAGGTCATTGTACCTTTGCTTTGCATTCGTTACGTAGCAATCCCTTCTTGCCCTAAAACATAGGAATTTTCTGAATCATTAACATGAGTTTGTATTTTTACAGTGTATGTTTTGTATTTGATTACTTCCTAAAATTTGAGTAGATTTTTTACTGTAAATGATTTTAAAAAAGATTTTTTTTATCCAGTTGATATTCTATAACTTTAAAATTTCTTTTTACTCTGATTCATGACAAGAAAATGAAATCACAAAATACTTAATGAAAAAAATATTATGAAAAACTTTAATTTGGGCATAGCCAGATGTTTGGTTTGAATTTTCAGTCCAAACAAAATAGTAGCACTGTAGTTTAAAAGCATATTGCATTCATTTTCATGCAGGATCAGTCTTCATAGACACATTTCAATAGTACGTAGTCTAGTGACTCCTCTGATTCACCATGGTACTTGTTCAGAAGGAATCTCATACTGTAGTGAAAGACAGACCTTGAAGGACTCTACCCTTCTGCAAAAATGTAGAAATCTTAATTATAGATCCTATGAGAACGTCATTGATTTGGAAAGATAGACAATGGTTTTCTGATTTGGGAGGGAATCAAATAGAATATTGCATTTTGTTTTATTCAAAAACATACCACTTATTCAGAACATATCACTTCAGGAATAAATGCTTCAAATAGATTTTCCAAATGAAAATTCAGTATTTTTAATGGAACATGTTAACTATGAAGAAACTACTTCTATCAGTCTATTAATAATATATTGACAATTTTTACACTGCAGAGTCTCAGAAATAGACTATTTGTATCTAATATTTGAATAATGTAATTATATTATGGCCTCCATTAGAATACAATAATTATTTTCATCATGGCCTTTGACACCAATATTCAGTATTTATAAATTTTTTTAACATGCATATGCATGTTAAGCTGCCATTAAATACACATTAGAAGCCATATATTTAATGTTGATATACGTGCTGCATGCGTATGTATGCATTTTTAAAGTCAAGGAAAGTTTCCTTTCTCTTCAAAGCTACTCTATCTCATGGTATTTTCAGACTAACTATACTGTCCAGCTCAAAATCATTTTCTCAACTAGCCTTCTCTCTCTAACTTTATGTGGACCATTTATTCCTTCCTTTGTGACTTACAAGTTCTAAAAATACATTTACAGGAAAAATAATAGGAAAAAAGCCAACTTTTATGATTTTATGCTTTCTTTTCCTACACAAAGACCACCAATTGGCTTAGCCAGCCACCTCTTCAATTCACATACCATTATGGCTTCCCTTCTCCCAGTAAAAACATGCACACTAACATTCACATACATTCACTTCAAGGGTCCCTGTTTAGTTATCTGATTACTAAGAAGCAAATATTCTGCTTTATACACTAAATGTATAAAGTGGAATTTTACCTCAGAATATAATCCTTAGTCAGGGTTAACAGCAGATTTTCACTCTTTTTCATTACTTTGCTTTCCAATCACACATTCGATCACACTTGTTCACTCATCTCTTTATTTTCTTTTCTAGTTAGACAAAGTTAGAATAACCTCTATTGTTATTGTGGTCACAAGAATAAAACAGATCTATGCACTTTTCCTAAATCTTTTCATTTCTTTTAAAGAATTCAAGAATCATTAACCTACTTGAAACCAGATTGTACTTTATACTTTTATGGATATTCCATATGGAAAATTAGATGCTTCGAACTACATTCTATACAGTCTTTTAAAAACTATTTTTGTATCCTTTTTGCATCAATTTGGGTTGCAATGCCTCTTCACTTCTGGGGTCCTTTTAGTGAAATGAACAAAACAGAAAAGCCTCAAACCTGTATTATCTCAGGAACTCCCATGTACTGTCTTCTGCTCTCAGAGAAACTGTCTTCATCAATATTCCATGTTTATAACCAGCACCACCGCTGATAATTATCCAGCTCATTTCTTGACATCTTATTCAAAGACAGGTTAAGGTGGTTTGTAGTTAGTCCATTCAAGAGCTAGGCACTCAGTTACTAACTAGTTCTCGGCAAGGAAGAACCAGATGTTGTGTAAGCCTGAATGAGATATCTCTATTTGCCCGTTCAGGTGAACTTAAGATATTAAATTTCTTCCTTGACTGATGTTTAATCTTTTCTATAGACTCATGAGATTGTCCTGGGGGGAAAAAAAATAAAAAAATAAAAGAAGAAAAAAAAAAAAAAAGAGCATAATTTGTGTTTCCAGTGAGAATTCCTTCATAAACCTCAGAACACCACAGCATCAGCCCCTGCAGAGACTCCAGCAGTTCCAGAAGACAACTCCAGTTATCTCTATGGGTCCCACAATAACTGCATGCCCACACACCTTTATTTGTACTTGCTGTTTCCAAAGAGATTGTATAGCCTGAATTTACCAGCTGCGTTGGACTTCTCTCCAAAATGGGACAATTTTAAGAATAAAAATCAAAATTCTGAATTAATCTGAAACACAGGCACTTGAGCTTCTAATTATGAGATTGGAATTAAAATAAATGTATAAAGACAACTCTGCTTTTAGTATAGCAGCTGTATTTCTTTCTAGTTCTTAACTTTTCTCCTCTAAGACATTTAAACTATCAGAAGTGTTTGTTCTATACAGCAAGATCCCATCCTCTGAGTGCTGACCCAGAGCTGAAAATAAAGCCAGCTTGCAGGACTGGCAGTCAATTCCTCATGAGATTTCCCTGCTTATAAGAGCACTCTGTTAGCTTTCTAAAAGATGACAACTTTCTTTCTCTTTCCCGCTTTAAATTTAAGTCCCTGCTTCTTACCCATGCCAACACAGCTTCTTCATCTATCTTCAGTTAGTGTATTCTCTTTGTCCTGATTTGTTACAGCACTCTTGGAAGCATTAGTCTCTGTCGAGCCTTAGATCATGAGAATTATGTACATATATACACAGTGAGGGTGGTGAGGCACTGGAATAGGTTGCCCAAGGAAGTTGTGAATGCTCCAACCCTGGAGACATTTAAGGCCAGGCTGGACAGAGCCTTGGGCGACATAGTTTAGTGTGTGGTGTCCCTGCTCATGGCAGGGGGGTTGGAACTAGATGATCTTGAGGTTCTTTCCAACCCTAACTTTTCTATGATTCTATGATTTTACCAAGTGCATAGTCTTCATTGCGTGCTTAACTTTCTTTAAGGGACAAACATAGCACATAACTCCAGCAGCAGACTTCTGTGACTCTTGTTTGCAGCTCTCCCCTCTCCATGTCCTTTCTCACCTGTACACTCACCCTTAGCCAGCTATAGAGTCTTTTGGCGTCTCATTTTGGCAAATATAATTTACTAGTAAAAATTTCTAATTTTTTTTTAAATCTATTGGATTCACAATATGATTTTTCTTGCTCAGGAAACAGACCTAAGCAATTATTTTACCTCACTATCTGAGTATTATTATATGTGTACTTATAATAACCTATGGCATGAAGTCAATCTGCTTGGTCTCTATTTGGTAAATTCAAAATCAATGTATTTGGCTCTGAGAAAGGATTGTAAAAGCAGGCCTGTCAAATATTTTAAATCATTTTATCTTGCTTTTTATTAAAGATTACTTCCCTACTTGCAAACAAGAATTAATTTTATCTTGCTCTGCCTTTCTAGATCCCTTGATAGAGGATCAACCAGTAAGGGTACAGATATCAGCAAAGCAGTTCAGATTAGCAAATACTTATCTCTAACAAAGAGTCAAGTTACTATAACACAGAACTTTTCAGCTCTGTTGAAAGACAAAATAATTACAACAAACTTTTGAAGAAGTTATTTGAACAATTAGGGTATTTTAAAATTTTATTAAGAAGTTGCTTCAGCTTATTTTCAGAAATAAACTTTATTGCTAGAGGTCATTAATTTTCTATGACTAAAAATTTGCAGTATGAAGCTAACTAAGTGTTTATTAACAATTAATTTTAAGTAGAAAACAAATTTCCTCCCTTTGTTCCAGCAGATTTCATTTTTGATGGAAGTATGGGTAACATTGTTTGTCAGTAGGAAAAATAACTGTAAGGGAACAATTTGTTAAAAATCTAGGTCTATTTTGACTTGTTCATCAAAGAGCAGTGTCATGATACCCATGGTTTGAGCCTGGGTAATATGAGATGTAATTAACACTATGTATGTGATAACATACATACACAAAATGGGAGGGGGGTTATTATTATTATTTAAAACGGTCTTTTATGCTATAGATTGTGATGATAATTTTCCAGAAATAATCTGAACCTCCAATTTCTGAAATATCATTTGTATAAGACATTTCTGTTACTTTCATGTGGAGGTGAGTTAGATCTAGAATCTGCGGTCATGAATGTTTCTGCCTACAAGTGGTTTGCACTATAATAAGAAATGCCCCAGAATACCTGATTTAAGGACAGGTACAAATACAAGCATAGGAAATCAGATCCAGTTCTAGCCATTCTCTAGGAACAGAGACTTCCTCATCATACTATCCTACTGGTCAGATATTTTTTGATTCAGACAAATATGATAATGGGAGTCTTTTCCCATGAGGCTAGTTAGCAACTAGCCCTTCTCATCTGAAGTTACTGAACACACCCTAGGTGACTCACTCCTGCTCTGCATAAGCCACTGCCAGGTTAGGAGAATCACATGGTGTCTGCTGTTCTCCAACTTTTAGGACTTACAAGTTTCCCTCTAACATCATATCAGTGAAGAGAACCAGGTCCACAAATCAGCTGCAATGGATGAAGCTTGCAGGAATGTGTGAGGGCACGAGAAGCTCTTCATAGTGATATACAGGTAAATGTACCAAGCTTTGATCACTGTGATCAGTACATCAGCATATTTTGCTGGTCAGTTCTATGGAAAACACAGGGAATTTTTAAGAAATGAAAATTCTCCTTCAGATGTGATCAGATCCACCCATACCATCCCTGACAGAGTCTGGCCTCAACATACACATCTAAGATTATGGAGCTTTGAAAAATATTTGCTAAAACTCATTAAATGGATCCCTGTCCCTTCTAACTAGATCCCCATTACTAAAATAAGTTGTTAATCTGCCTTCAGCAAAAGACATTCACCACACTTGAAACACACAGTGGCCCACAGAGCTCTCAAACCAGGATTGCAGCCTGTCAGCAGCCCGCACCCACTTCTCACACCCAATTTCTGCCCAACCTATAACATCCACAGGAACATTAACTAAAGAACTGGCCCATTCGTGGCTATGAGGGAGGCAATTTTTTTATCTTTATAGTAACAGATCTCCCTGATGAAACAGACTGTGAAGTATCCTAACATACAGTCCTGCTGTGACAGACATGAATGGTCCAGCACTTCATTTATTTTTATCTTCACGTATCTGGTCCTGTCAGGATCCAGAGCAGCCGGCCTTCTCTTCAATTCCATAACAGGAGTGGGGTGAAAGTATCACGTAGATCTGTCTTCGCTGATGGCAGCATGCAGGTACAGATATGTTTCACTCACTGCTGACATAGCCATGACACCTACTCAGTTACAAGCATTCAGACCTTAGAGAAAGACCTGCTGGCTGGAAAGGCATCCTGGTAAGGTGAGAGTGGATGACTGTGAGATGTACCTTGTGCTGAAATCTTGCAGATCTTCCCTGTCAAAATAGTACAACAATCTGGGTTCACGTTTGCCTCCTCACCGAGGTTCTAAACTCCTAAAAATGCCTTTTCTTTCACCATCTTGATAGAAGCCTTCATCCTTTCTTAGGACTTGCTAGTTGTTACACACTTGTTTCCTTCATGCGTAGCTGCTATAATCTGTAATATGTTGGAGTCAATGGAAGTAATGAAGTTTATGGCAGGTATAGAAAATGGCTGGCAGTTCTACCATGCTCTGCCATCATCACATCGGATTCATGCTGACATCCTTAACTTGTTCCTCCTCTGGCCTAGCAATCCCATTAAAGTATTGCTCCTAACTGTTGTGGTTTAAGCTCATCTGGTAGCTCAGAACCATAGATGGCTCTGTGGCACAGTGGATGGAGCCCTGGAGTTCTAGTGTGTGTCGAGGGGAGACCTGCAAAGGTAGTGGGTTTGAGTCCCACCAGCATGCCATGGGCCACGCTTTGGCTTTACCTGCGGGATCACAAAAAGCAATATGCCTTGTTTACTGATGGGTCCTGCCGTATTGTGGTGGTTCAGTGGTAGAATTCTCACCTGCCACACTGGGAACACAAGCCAGGTGTGATCCTACAGGTAAAACCATAGGGTAGCCCATGGCATGCTGCTGGGACTTGAACCCACAACCTTTAAATGGCTCCCCTCAACACATGCTGGAAGTCCAATGTGCTATCCATTGCACCACAGAACTATCAAATACATAGACACAAGTGTATACTAGCTAATTAATTTGGAGAAGTTCATATACTCTTGGTGGTGCTGCCTCACTCCAGGTCGTTGATGCATTGGCAACTGGAGTAGGCATATGATGATGGCGCACTCCAGGACACTAACTCAGAAATCTGTTAATGGACCACATCCCACCTGTACTAAAGATCTGATTTCAATTTACAGATGTAGATCACAAAATCCAGGACAAAGTGAGTTGGAGCTGTGCAGAAAGTCTTGTTAGCTGGAGGGATGGAGATGTGGAGATACAAGGTATTGGAAAAGTTTAGACAAATTCATAAATATCATTCAACATTTTAATGAAATACTGCCAAAATGTCTACTTCGAAAAGACCTGTTCCTGTAATATTTTATACTGCATTAACATGTTTTGAAAAGATGAAAAAGAAATGTTTTGAAATGGTCATGTTCCTATTTACAGTCAAAATCTTTGGAATTCTATTCAGGAAACATTGCAAAATGTTTACGTTTTCTTCTGATTCAGGATGAAACTAAACTTTTGCATTCGGTTCAGTCCTTCCCCATATGGGCTACATCAAATCTATATAAACACCAGACTGCATCTATAGATTTTATTGGGGAAAAAAAAAAAGAGCTATGCAAAGAAGCAGAGAGTATTCAGTTAAAATCAAAATAACTTTCCAAATCTCATCCTTTTTATTTTTTATAGACTTTTAAATTAATGCTTAGGGTTCCCCAACATTAATTTGGCAGGATTAATTAACTAAAATCAGTTAAAAAACCCTGTATCTCTGGGAGCTTGCATTACCCTTTAAGCATTCCTTTCATCTCTTAAATAATCAACAGTTCACAGAATCATAGAATGCCAGGTTGGAAGGGACCTCAAGGATCATCTGGTACAACCTTTGTAGGCAAGCATGACCTAAATTAGATGTCCCAGCACCCTGACAGGTTGAATTTTAGAAGTATTCAACACTGGGGAATCCACCACTTCCCTGAGGAGATATTCCAATGTCTGATCATTCTCGTTGTGAAAAGTTTTCCACTTCTGCCCAATTGGAATCTTCCCAGGAATAACTAGTGCCTGTTACCCCTTGTCTTGTCCTCATGGCTCCTTTTAAAAAGGGAGTCTCCATCTTCTTTGTAGCCACCCTTTAAATACTGGAACATGGTGATAAAGTCTCCCCTGAGCCTTCTTTTCTCAAGGTTGAGCAAACCCAGTTCTCTCAACCTTTCCTTGTATGGCAGGCTACCCAGTCCTTGGATCATCTTTGTAGCCCTTCTCTGGACCCTCTCCAGCCTGTCCACATCTTTTTTGCATAGTGGGGACCAAAACTGGACACAGTATTCCAGGTGTGGCCTGACAAGCACTGAGTGGGACAGTGACATCTTTGTCTGTGCTGGTGATGTCCCTGTTGATGTAACCCAGCATTCCGTTGGCTTTATTTGCCACAGCAGCACACTGTTCACTTATATTGAGCTTGTTATCCACCAGGACCCCCTGGTCCCTTTCCACAGAGCTGCTCCCCAGCCATGTAGATCTCAGCGTGTGCTGCACTCTGGGATTGGTTTTACCCAGGTGCAAGACCTTACACTTGCCCTTGTTGAACTTCGTAAGGTTCTTGTTAGCCCATTCTTGCAGCCTACCCAGATTATCCTGCAGGGTGTCTCTCACATCCAAAGTGTCCCCTTCCCAACTCATCAGCAAACTCCATCAGGGTATGTTTGATCCCATCATCCAGATCACTTATGAAGGTACTGAACAGTCTTTCAATACTGATCCAACTAGCAACAGGTCCCCTGCTGGAAAAGGAGATATTTACCACCACCGTCTTGGTGCAGCCAGTCAGCCAGTTCTCCAAGAGCACTAAATTGCTCTTAATGACTCACAGAACGTACTCTACTGCCTTTAGTCACATGTGTACTAGTACGTTTGAAGTCCACAATGTTGTCATTGAGTCAAGTCAATCCAGCTGACCCATTCATTAATTGTGCTGAGCTCAGTGGCCATGTGTGTGCCACAGCAACACTTTTTGTAGAGAAGGGGTGTTCCTGGCACTGTTTATAACCAAGAGAACCACTTCTGAATATAATTTATTTCTTGAAAGATTTGCTTTTGAAAAAATACAGCTAAGCACTAGTTTAAGACCTAATTAATGCACTGAGGGACATACACTCAGAACCTCAAATAGGGCTTATCTTGGTGCTCAAAGCTATCTATGCTTGAAGTTCTGTGTGGGCACGTACAGTTGGACATGCGAAACAGAAGGGCTTGTGAATTACGTTTCTACATTTGATCAGTGTGAGGTCTGGGAGAAGTTTTGACTATGGACTTGTACACGTGTTTGGAAAGTTTGCCTTGCCGGTGTACCTCACCTGTGGCTTCTACATCATTTCTCCGTAGTCCTCCTCCTGGGGAGGCTGTGAATTTCAGCACTGTGAACTGGCTGTGTAAAATGATGTCCAGAGAATGACACTTACGTTGTCTTTCACTTTTATTAACCCTTTTATTCCATGGAAAAGTCAGTTCTCCTTGAGGCTTGGTAGCTTCAGAGGCAGGATCAGGGCCTGGGGCAACTGACTGGCTGGCTTCTTGGAGAGATCTGCTGGAAGCAAGCCGGGGAAATGCAGCCTGGGTTAGAAACCGAACACTTCACCTGCCACCGAACTGTTCCCCTGCCATAGCAGAGTAAAATTTTTATACTTGGTAAAATGTTTCTTCCAGGTTCTGCTGGCTGAGCTTGTCAGATAATGCACTCAGCCATCAAGCGTGTAACTTCCTTGGGGAAGCAGAGCAGGAGATAAGAGCCGCCATGGGGGACTGAAAGTGCAACTCTGTGCTCTGACATTTTGTAAAGTTAAATTACAGGGGCGTCATCTTCTGTGTTTTATTTCCCTTATTAGCGCGGGTGCTGCTTAATGGGATGCAGTTACTGGAGTAAACAATCCTGTGGGATGCTTATTTGTTCGTATTAACGCAGGAAGGAGAGAGCTCGGCCAGGATTTATTTAGAGTCTAGTGTTAAAAATAAAAATTGACCAAAAAGTGTTTCTGCCGAGGGAGCAG
>NW_009920459.1:255066-267915 GCF_000696875.1 Nestor notabilis | reverse complement strand
CCCCTGGAGTTCAGTGACTGCTACCTGGATAGCCCCTGGTTCAGGGAGCGGGTTAGAGCCCATGAGGCCGAGCTGGAGAAGACCAATAAGTTCATCAAGGAGTTGCTAAAGGATGGGAAAAACCTGATCGTCGCCACTAAAAGTGAGTGGAGGGCGCGGGAGGAGACGCTGGGTGCTGTGGGGCGGGTCGGATCGGGGCCCGGCGCCGAGAGGCTTCGCTTGGAGCCGGCGGCGCTCGCTTTTGTTGCGGTGCGTGTTGCACTGTGTCTCCCCAGCCTTTCCGTTGGGTCCCCCTGCAGCCGCTCTGGGAACGTGGGTCCTCTCCAGCCCTTCACCGTGGAGAGGGGACAAGGAATAGCGGCAGTAGCGCCGGCTGGAGCCCCGGGTAACTCCTTGTAGCGCCTGTTGCATCTGCCCGGTCTATTGGGCGGGCCTGGCTTATGTATTCGGCGGCGCCGAGTCTCAAGTAAGCTACAGTGTTAAATCCACTGAGAAGACTTGGCTTCACGTTATACTGGCGCTTTGCAAGCCGAGCTTCTGTGAATTGCATATCTGAACATGGCGATGTACGTGTATGGGCATTTGTAGTCTGAGAAGAGGCTAATGAAAATACCCCTTTGTCAACATTTCAAGTATGCTCAGGAATTACCAGACTTGCAGTTCTGTGGTGACAGCGCTGGTTACCAGTTCTGTGGTTTTGTCCTCTTAAAAGGTGATTGTGTTTTTTAATTTTCATGTTGAGCGTATGCTGTGGTGTATATATATGGTTAGATATGCTGTGATTTATGTGGGAATCGTTATTTTCCTTGAATGACCATGTTAACACATGTTCTTAAGGTAGTAGTTTGGAAATACAATTTCTTCTATATAACTGAAGATGCGGTAGTGTAGTCCCCTAAATAACTAATAGGATGATTAACTCTACCAATTATTCAAATAAAACAGTACTGCAGTGCTCTGGCACTGTGTTCTCAAAAGTGTATTGCATCTTTGGTATCGTGGAAAACTTCTGAAGAGAAGGAACCACACTTTCAAGATACTTCCCTGAAAGTAAACTGAGAGGGATTTGGCCAATGATTTGAGTGGTGTAGCTGCCTGGGTATGGTGAGGGTATTAAAATCTGAGATAACTCATTTTGTGCAGATAAAGAAGCATTCTTTCCTGGATTTAATTTCAGGATTGTTTGTTAATTAATTAATTAATTGTTTCCAATGTGTCTGGGTAAAAAAAGGTAAAAGATGCCATATCAAATTTGACTTGTTTGTAACTCTTATTCTTTGGACAGGTAGTACTTAGTTACTGCATATCGTGTTCCGTGAGGATTATTTGAAACCTGTGACGTGAAGTGTGGGCATAAATCACCTTAATTTGGAGTGCAGAGTAAAAAGCGTCCCTAAACTTGGATAAGAATGGTAGAGGAAAATCATTCTGCTTCTTCTCTTATATTTCTCAAGCATCTAGACAGGATTTTGGCCACTGCCCAAGCCCCTCAGTTTCTCACATGCAGTTGCATATATATAACTTAATTTGAAAGTGTGGAGCTGATGATGGTGAGGGAAGCCCTCACTCGTGTGAGCCTCCTATCCACAGTGTGATCATGTGCTGATAACTTTGGCTCGGTGTGCAGTGCTCAGTGTGCTTAGCTGTGTGCGGTGGGAGCCAAGGGAGTCAGCAAGCCAAGCACAGCCACCTGGCCTAAGAGTTCTTGATGAAATACTTGGGGCTAGCCCATGAGAAATATTTAGAGAAGCTATCTGAGATCCTGCCTGGTGTTCAGGTCTAAGCAATTCCTTTCTGAGAGGACAGTCAGAAATTTTCTTCTTGAGTTTAGGTGCTGTACCTTATTCTGACAAACATCTATGCTTCAGCATACTTGTTTCGGAAGTGGAAACAGAGGTTAGATCCTTTCTTACCCATTCCAGGCTTCTGCAGTTGTCTTTCACCTTTAGAGTGCCCTGTATAACAGGTTTGAAGCTGAGCGAGTCGTCTTCCTGTTCCGCTTGTGAAGCACTGCCACTGTTCAACAGACATTAAAAGACAAATTGAACCAGAGGAAACATAAGGAGGAGTTAAAACCCATTAAAACCCTAGTGGTTAGGGTATTGGTCCTCCTTGTGTTTTCTTCTGAAAACACAGTCATCTAAATTCGTTGATGAACCTGATTCATTTGCTGTCAGGAAAACGAATGGGATTCTTATTTATTCCAAAAACCAAGCTGAAGAAGTGGTCTAGATGCAGAACTAGCTATTCACCTCTGTGAAAACTGCATCTTCTGTGTGAAGACAGGCTCGCCAAAATCTAGTGAATGTGATAATAAAGAAGGGCATTTTGAGGGGTTAGGTGACTGCCTCTTAGACAACAGTTGATTACCATTTTTTTGAAAATTGTTTTAGTCTTTTGAACAAAAAATGTCGTGTTAATAATAACTAAAGTATTTCTCTGTTACTAGAACTGGCTAAATTACAAAATTTACATCTGTTTGAATTGATTTGTGGGCATCATAAGCTTTTCTGAACGGCCTATAAAATACAAAATGTAGTAGGTGCCCTATTGTTCTTAAATATGTGCTAGATGAAGTGACTGCAATAGAGAATGTCTGCCTTTCCCCCTCCCTTAGCACTTTCTTTATTTCACTTGTAAAGCAGCAGCTTACAAAAAATGCTGTGAGAATTCTTTAGGTGTGAATAACTGATGTGATTGAATAGATCCTACTTCCAGCTTGACAGCCAGCCTTGTAAATTACTTTGCTGCTGCTTGCACTAGGTTACATCTTGAGAGCTGGGAAGCAGACACTGTTGCCAATCCCTCTAATCATATGAGTCGTCAAGAGTCTTGCAGGACAAACTAGTAACATGATGTGTATCCTTTTGTTGGCTCCTTTCCATTTATCTCCTCATTTATATGGAAGTGTGTTTTCCACCTGAAACTCAGAAGAAATGTTTGTTTTTGGTTTTTTTTTCTGTTAGCACAGAACTTATATTGCTTGCTTTTTTTTTTCTTAAAAGAAAATAAACCTGCATTTTTAAATTGTTGAGTTTCCAGTATGAAGCATACTTCAAGTGTATCTTTATACTTTTTTACTTTTAAGTTTCAGTTGTTTCAAGAATCTGATAGAAAGATAAACAAGACTGGCTCAGAGCTGTTTCCTGTATAAGGGTTTGAATCACTGAGCTGTCTAATTCAGGTTAATTACTGGAAGAATGTGTAAACAATAGGTATCTGTTTTCTTTATGATGGTTAAATATGTTTAAAAGGAGTACAGAAATACATTTTTTTTTTCCACAGTTAGTGATGAGTAAATACAAGCAGTATACACATATGCCTTTTAAAATAGAAATACAATATTTCTCAGGGGATTCCAGTTCAGTTAAACAAGTGAGGATCAAGATAGTTTATAAATAACTTCTGGATGGAGTTAGTTGTTCTTCTCTTGAGAGGAACTGGATTTAAAGGTGCCTGGTTGGAGAATCCTTATTCTGAAACATGAAAGGAACTTGAGGGATTTAGTTCTGAGCTCTAAAAAAAAAAAAAATCTCTGAGATGCAAATTGTTGAAAGCTAAAGAATACAGTGGATAAACACTACCTGTTTGCTTTCAAATTCTTCTCCCTATGTTGGACCAACTCTTTGTCTCTTGACATGAATGTGAGAATTGTTTGAGGCTTTTGAGGATGGTTTTTTGGAGGCAAGACTTGTGTATAAAGGTATAGCAGGAGTTGTCACTTCCTATGAGACTTCAGGGTGGAGTAGGAAGAGTCAGCGTCGGTTTTGATCCTGGGCATCATATGGTGGGTTTACAAAGGATACTTGAGTGCATGCACATAGCTATTCCACGTGTCTAAAAGCAGAGCCCCTCTCCCCATTCTCGGATTTAGGCTCGGATCAGAGCAGAATTATGTTTGGGTCAGTTGCAGGGACTTTGTAATGGGCTGATGAAGACAGAAGATGGAGAAACATGAAAGCAGAATTGAGTTCCTTAAGAAGCTTTCAAGGGGTGGTCTGTATGTTGTGTGCCTAAAGAAAGCCTAGCCAAAGTTTGATAGGAAAGGGTGCTCCATATGGCCCTCTTGGCTAAAATGCATCATATAGCCTTTCGTTAAGTCAAGACCATCTACTGCCATGTGGCCAGTATTCAAATACTGCAGTATTCAAATACTCTTACCATTTGCGCTGGAATGCAGAGCAGCCACCTTCCTCCCCTTGCACCCTGAGAAACTTGCTACTCAGCAGCCCCATTGTGTAGTTTTCATGAGTGAAGGCCTGTCCCTCATTATCTTGCTGTCTCTATTTCAGCTGAGAGCACGATAACACCTCCTGTGCCCCCAGGTTTTGAGTTGTGAGCTCAGTTCTGTGAGGTCTCGGCCATTGCATGGGTCCATCAGAGGAAGAAAACAGACCCAGTGCTGGTCTCTGAAAGCAGCACAGTGTGCTCAGGCCTCTGGTGACTATTTTTAATTGCTATTTTTGTTTTACATTTTTTTTTTACGGAAGAGTTATTCCTTGCACTCTTCCAGACAGAATGCAAAAAAAAAAGAACCAAATTTCTTTTATCTGTGTAGTTTGTTGGAATACAAAAAGTTACAGGTAATTGTTACTGACAAATGCTGGTTAACTCCAGGGAGTATTTCTGCATTTGTGAGGTGGGAGGGGGAAAAAGTGAACTCTTTCCTCTGAAGGGTTACTAGTTACTGGTCATTTACAAGTTTGCCATCAAGAAGTTACGCAGACAGAAACGTTTGTCAGCAACAGGAATAAAGCCATGCCCAATCCCATCTCCGACCTAGCAGAATAGGCTGAGACTTTTAACAAAGTTGATTGAAGAACCTGATCCAAACACAAGACCCAGTCAGATGTCTGAGTTGGCCAAACCCCTATTCTGTTTCTTGGCCAGTTCTTTTAGCATGTGGTGATTAGTGGTTGACCTCTCAGACACTGGTCTAGATAGGTTTTTGGCCTGACCTGGTATGGATGTTATTATGTAAATGTAAAGGCTGTTGTAATCCACATAATAACACAGCATAAACCCCACTCAAATCACTTGAGCTGCAGTGCCTTTTTTTTTTTTCTTAAACACTAATTGTCCATTTTTTTAAAGCTTTCCTTAGTATAATCTGCACTTATGAAACCACTTAGCTGAACATGTAACATGTGCCAGCTCTTAAAGTCATAGGAATTTGCTGCAAAAAAAATGTTCTGCTGATGCTCCAGTACATGTCAGAGAAGCAAGATAAAACAGTTAATATAGGACTCATTAATAACTTCTGTAAAAGAAATGGATTTTCACTAAATATTTAGAAAGAAGCTGAAGACTGAATAAAACCTAATGTAATTCTTACTTAAGAAACGGGGGGCGGGGAGGAGGAAGAGAGAGCAGGGAATACTGTGAGAGTGCCTTAGTTGAACTTGTGTGCAAAGTTTACTAAATCAGCAGTGTATAGGACTCTATCTTTGATTGATTCACCTTGAATTCAGTGAGAGCTGTAAATTAATAAATCTTCACATGTAGAGTTTTACTAAGCTGTTTTAGCTTTCAATTAGTACTTCATAAAGGAGCCTTATTTCTCTTATAAGGCATGCTTTAGGTGTGATAACAGGAAGCAAAAAAATGCTCTAAGTGAACACTCTAAGACTGAAATTTGAAAGAGACTGCTTAGATAAAAATTACTGCTAGGGCAGTGCTAGATTCTGTATCACAGAGGCTACTGAGCAGTATATACCTTTTTAAAAAAAAAACCTTTTCTATTGAAATTCAGCTCAACAATGGAAACATTAAGAAACTACCCCGAATGGGTACTTTGGGGCCTATCTGGTACAGCTTTCCCTGAAGAAAGAACTACTTGTAGTAATATAATATTGCTTTTCCCTTCCTTTCAAGGTAATTGCCACAGTTAGGGTGCAATTAACTAAGACAGTACTTTTTTTTTTTTTAACTGTTTTTTGGTAAAGTTGCTTCTGGGTAAGGATCAGCGAAGTGCTTTCTTTTAAGAAATACTGGGCAGAACATTGTGTTTGGCTCCACCCTAAGTAAAGCATTCGTTACTGTGTCAGTAGCTATAAAAAGTGTCAAGCTCATTCTGTGGAGGATGCCAGTTTGTCATCTTGAATCATGTCTTTTCAGCTTGGATTACTAACTAGCTCCGTTACCTTCTTTGTCTTGCAGATGTTCCACTGTTGTTTTTTCTGTATTAAAAGTAGAACATTGTGCTAGTGAACTAAAAGATGTGATTTCAGAAAATATGAATTTTCATGGATTTTCTCAGTTCCAAGAGATGTGACAGGCTGTTGTTGAATGAAGTGATTCTGTCTTCTAATTGCTTGGGGGAATACATTATTTTTCAGTTTTAGATAAATGATGTAAGTGGTCATTAAAGGGGACATCAGTGATTAGTGTCCTTGCCAGTCTTCAGGACAAAGCCAATAGAAATAAGTGGAATGGTTTGTAATTTGTCTGGTAAAACATGTGGGAAGGTTTTCCCCGGTATTTTTCTTTTTTTAATGACAACCCTTTTACAAGTTTATGAATCTGAATTTTATGGAGTCTGAATACATATTAAGGAGCTGGAAAAAAGGATGGATTTGACCTACAGTCGGTGAAATGCTAACAGCTGCTTGAAGTTAAAGAAAGAAAAATAGGTCTACTGCTAAGATTGCAGGTGTGCACTGTTCCTAACCTTACCTGTGCTTGCCAGCTCTCTACTGCAAAAATACTGCACATTTTAATAAGCAGAGTTTGTAACACTGATACCAGTTCTCAATTCAGTCTAAAATCATAACCTTCAGTGAGGCAGATCATCTTTTCCTGATCTGTACAGAGTTTTTTCTACAGGGGCAGGGAGGGGAGACCACCTACTCTGAGATGCTGTGGGTGCTATGGACTTAATTTTTCCGGATGTGCAGCAAGGGGATTAGCATACAGGCCAGGTGCTCTGGCCTTCCCTTTGGACAGGGAGTGCTTGGAAACGTGTTTTTGAACAGAAGAGCTGCATCGCAGTACTTCTCCTCCCTGGCTGTATTTTAACATTACATAATTAGTGTATATAGTTTACATTGACTTCAATACTTTTATTTTATAATACCAACTTCAGTTACTACTGCAGCTCTTCACACATTAACTTTAAAACCAGAGGCTTGCTGTTTGAGGGAAATAGTCCACAATGTGTGAATCTTGGCAATATACTTCATGTTTGGAAGTGTAGGTTGTAGCTTTTGAGATAATTTTTATGACTGGCTTATATCTGATGGGGTTTTCTTTTGTGTCAAATGCCACTTTGCCGAGTTTCCAGGCCATGTTTGCTGTTGTTCTATGACAGTTTTTCTTGAGATGTTACAACATGCTCAGTGTTTGGATTATCTTTTAAAAGTCTACATGTTATTGAATTGGCAAATTAAGATATTTTGAGCAGTTGAATGCCCTCTAGAATATCTAGTGAGTATATAATATCTGATCAAATGACATTGGCACATATTAGCAGAATAGTTTAAGAAACTGCTGTTCAGGGAATTGAACATCTCTGCTGGTGGTTGCTGCCACCCACTGTAGTTGTCTGCTTTAATCAGCACCCAAAATCTGTCTTGTTGCTAAGTCAAACCAATCTTCTTTGCCAAGTTTAAACTAAGCCATCACATTTTGCAATTAGTTGAGGTAGGCACATGAGCTCCATCGAGCAGCTCCTATGGAGCTTGTGCCTTCTGGGTGTAACACTGATAGAAGGGAGGGCAGTTGCAGTGGCTGCAATTTAAAATGCCCCATGTATTAATCTGTGATAGGTGTATGCCTGAAATCCAACGTGCATGCTTAGGTATCTCACTGGGAGAGACGATACTGGAAGGGGAAGTCTGTGGCTGGGTTTATGCTAACCTCAAATTCTTTTTCTAAACAGACATTTTTGGCAGCTTTTGGCAGACAACCTCAGTGCCAGGGTGCCACTTTTCCATACTTACCTGCACCTAGGGACAGAGCTTCTTACAGCCACCCTGTTGTTTGTGAATGCCTTTTACTCCTGTTCTGTTTTTGTTTCCTCCCCTTGTTGTTTTTTCCCCTCCTATGTGTTCGTTCATCTTTCAGGATAAAAATAGAGAGAAAACATCCAGGCCCTCACAAGCAATGTGACCATCACAGGCCAAGGCCAAATCAGAAGTTTCTGTAAATCATTCATGCTGGGGTTGTCCTCTGTGGGAAAGGAGCAGTGGGAGAGGAAAAAAAGATGGAAACTCACAGGATTATTAAACAGATTGTGGTTTCACTACTGCCCTTTGAATAATGTCCTGTTGTTGCCTCTTCAGTTGGGAGGACTGGGCAGGTGGGGGTTATCAGCTCATTAGGTCACAGAGAAGGCTTTGCTTCTTAATAGGTGTGGTTGTTACAGATTCCCTTGGTTCTCTCCAGCTTTTGTATATACACCTGACTGGTTGGGACTGCTTGTCCTTGAAGAGGAATAAAAAAAGTGCTTTGTTTAATTTGGCGAGGAAAATCAAGTATCTAGGCTAGAAACTGAGCTGGACTCTGTGTCTCATACCTGGGCCTTGGAGGACATTGTAGCCTGTGTAGTGTCCAGTAGATTCTCAGCCACTTTGTTGCTGGTGAGTGGTTTTTTAAGCTTTGAAATTTGTCTGTTTCCACCATTAGGCTGATGTGTGCAGGCTTAGAAGTGATGAATGAATTCATGGTGAAGAGTCTGAAGTTTGTGTTGCACTTGCAGTGCTTCAGCCTTAAGAAGAATGAGGCTGTAATGTATCAAATCTCAAAATCTGATGTTTCTTCCCAAGCAGAAAGAGAACACCTTGGTTTTGCTTGTTTGTCTTAATCTGTGATTTTCCCAGTCATTAGAGTTGCATGCTTTGAAAAAATATAAATAATATTTGAATGTACTTACGATGGAACAAAAAAGAAAATAATTGTAGCTGATCTAAATGAAAATATGATTGCTTAGAAAATGCATCTTCAAAAGAAAAAGCCCACTGTCTTGCACACAGGTGTAGGGAGCACGCTGCCAAGTCACTGAGGACATGAGAAAAACCTTTTAAAATCTCATTTTGGCAGCAGGTCACTGTTCTTAGAAATCTGTCACAGGGCTGATTTTGTAGTTTATGTGGATTAGCAGACTGTGAACACTGTGGTTTAGCCTTTGAAATACATCAGTGCTCTGAGAACAAAACAGTGTAGTTTACATTGTCAATTTTTTTCCTATTAAAAGATCAGGTTGTATGCTGTCTGTTGAAAAGGCCTGGTCCAATTGACAAGCTTAGTTACAAGCCAAATAACTGTTTCTCCAAAGCTTCTGTCTGTTCAACTCTTCAGCCTGCAAACTTTTCTGGAACAAAGCTGACTTTCTTCCAGTCTGCTCTAAAACACTTGCTTCGTGGCAATATTACTGTACTTCTGTTGTGACTCATTTTCCTTTATGATTTCAGTAATTTCAAAACACACAGTTCAAAATTTCTTTTGTGCCTTTTGCTTAACTGTTCCTCTGTCCCAGCAGATTCAATATCTTTCCTAAAAGAAAAAAACCTGCCTGGATCTAATGCTGAAAACAATCTGCAAACACTTATCTCACCAATGGCCAGTTTGTTGGTTTTTGTGTAACAAAACACATCTGTGTCTACCAAAACCATTATTGTTCTTCCCATGAGGGTCTGTAGGTTGTTCCTGAGGGGAAAGGCTGCCCTCTTTGAAGGGTAGAAAACTAGCTAGTGAAGCATGAGTTTATTGTTGGCACCTGCTTCTCTCCTTACTGCACTCTTTTGCTATGTTTTATGGAGTGATGGGGCTAAGCTCCAGATATGTAGCTCAAGTTTTTGTGTAGTTAATATCATGAATGAAGGAAATGTCTGTGTTTCAGCCTTGAATCTCATGTGTAGGAACTTGGTCCTTTGTTCAGATGAACTTTGCTGAGGGCCTTGAGCAAAACCAAAGGAGATTTGAACCTAGGTAATAAGACAGGATACTATGGTTTCAGAACAGCTGAAGTGTGTTCTCTGTCTTGGAAAGGCTCATCCACCTGTTGCAGAGCCCAAACACCTGAGGACTGGTGGCCGTTACCTTTAGGTAGGGCTAAAGAAGACCTACCTAAATTAGGTAACCTCCTCTGAGGGAACTGAACACTGGAAAGATCGTCCTGGTCTAGTCATCATGGTGCACAAAGTAAGTTTAAGAAACAGAGGTCCTTCAAGCTACTGTCTGAGATGCAAATGTGATTTTGAAAAGCTTTGAAACTCAACAGAAATAATTCTTTGTGTTCAGTTACCTGGAAATTTTACTGCCATTTTTCCCTTCCTGTCTTCATGAACTACTTTTGTGTCTGTAAATGTGTCTCAGGTATGAATTCCTCGAGTTTAGTTATGAAAATACCTTGTATTTTGGTGCAACCTAATTTGTGTTTTATATAAGGCAATTTTTTTTAATTGCTGCTACAGGATGTTGTCACTCCTGAGGATCTTTCTGTAGTGGACATGATTCTCGTGTCTGCAAGGTTGGTGAAACTAGAGGGATGAAATTTTATCTTTTATGCAACTAAAGATTTATCTGGAGGCAAGCACAGTACAGTTAACATTTCCCCTCCCTGTCTTGCTTGTATAGATCACTGCTTATGCCTCTTGTAACTCACTTGAGTCTTTCTTCATATAACATGGGAAAAAAGCTTCAAAAAAACAACATGTAGTGATGGAGTTTTTTATTTGCATGGTTCTGACCAGGCACTAAGCAGCAAACAAGTGAATTAAATTAATGGAATGTTGACATGTCTCCATCTGAAGCCAAAAAATGTTTTAGCTTTTCTTATAAATGGATAATTTTATGGTATGAACAATTGAAAGCTGTGTGTAGAGAAGTGACTTCGGGAGCAGCTTTAGGCAAGCCCTTTACCTTTTTATATCTTTCTTTCTGTCATTATTCAAGCTATTGCATCAAACTTGGGACATTTATCTATAAAGCATTTCATAAATATTGAAATGTTATAGAGAAGGATTGTGTATTGGTCACTTCTGCTTTATGCAAGGCTGCACTCATTGCTCTTTTTTTGTAGTCATTACTTGAATCGAGCAGTACTTACAAACTTTTCCTTAGTCCTCTTCCAGTAAATTAGCTTAATATAGAATCTGATAGGAGAATGTGCCATATTTTCTTGCAGTTGTGTTTTAGACATCTCAGTATATGGCAGGCATGGCACTATGAACTCAGAACGCAGCTGTTCTGCCTTTGCCATGCAGATTATTCAAGTGGAAATTTAAGTCAGCAGTTTGGCTTTTCTAAGGTTTTAGACCATATCGTCGCCACTTGCTTTGTTTTTAGAAAGTATCCATATGTGAAGAAAAACTTAAGTATGTCAGCCTTGGTGTTATGCTCTGGGACATACTGAAATCCACTTCAGAGTTTGAAAGTTATTGCAAAGCCTGCTTCATTGAGAAGGTATTTTTTTCTCTTCTCATTGTACCTTTTGTTTGTAATTCTTTCAACTGTTTACAAGGAAGTTGGCTTTGATACCTTCTTGAGAATTAGTTTGGGGTTATTGCTATGAATGTATTTTAAATTAAAATCAGGAATTAAGATACCAGTCAAGAAAAGTAGCAGTCTTGTTTTGGATGGAGCAAGCAACTGGACCGTGTTAGCAATTAATCTGATAGCTCCTCCCTTCCCCTTTCTTTCTGGTACACCTCAAACATCTGATACCCTGAAAGCATCAAACAAAATTCAAACAATTCTATCAGCATTTGTTTCAATTTCAATAATTTTCTAAATAAAACTTTCTGTATATGTTTATTCTGTTCCTGTTATAATAACTATGATTTGCTTACATTTAGGGTTTTTAAGGCTTGTGAGCAGACAGAAAGGATTCTATGCTTTTGATATCTCAGATTTGAAAGTAAATCCTGTAAAAAGCATTTATCTTTAAGTAAAGAGAGTTATCTTTTAGATAAGGATGCTATGCACACACACACCCCCCCCACCCCCCCACCCCCACCCTCTCCTTCAGTTTATCTTCTAAATATGGAAAACTCCTAGATTTTAATAGTGGTCAGGAGGTTATCTCACATTTCACGAGGACATTATTGAATGGCCTTATTGAAACGTTGCTTCCTGGGCACTATTATTAGTGTAGTAGCTGAGAGAGATATGAGCAGCTGCGGAGTTTTGTTCTGAGTGCCTGGGTGGGTGGGTTGGAGTGGCATTCCCTGAGTGACAAGCAGAGGCACTGAGGGATGCTAGGAAGGAATTTTGCTTGGAAAACAGTTGACATTAGCTCAGTGGTTTGTGCTTCTGTCTCTTTTCTCGCCATCTCCCTTCTGAAAGGTTCTAGTACTGTAACTTTTTAGATTGTTCTTGCCTAGCCTGCCAGAGATTGTTGCCTCCTTCACCCCAAGTGATGTCTTTACCTCCCTGTTCTGGTGAAAATTTATAGAGCAAGCTTATGTGAACATTCTAGTTTGAATATTAAGGAAGAGCAGGAAAGGCCCAATAGCATGGGCCTTAGTACATGCTAACATGGGGACATGCTCAGGGCACCTAAGAATGCTTGGGATAGAGCTACTAGAGTAAAGGCCGAATCAAGTCCTCTTTGACGTGTGTACCTCTAATCCCTTGCTAGGCTTTAGAAAAAGATATGGCTTACTTTTTTTTTTTTTAAGAATATATTTTCTTTTGCTTTCATGCATCTGCAATTGCTCTTCCTACTGAGCAGTAATTTATTGAGTAGGAGTGATTTACTCAAAGAGTAAGAACAGAACAAACACTGTCTGGTGGTGGCATTGCTACAGGCTGCGGTATTACAGAGGAGAGGGTTCTCTGCTCTCAAGTTAATGACAAAACCAACAAGAATGTTATTCCTAGGCTTTTTTTTCTTCTTCTTCTTTCCCT
>NW_009920459.1:246341-255048 GCF_000696875.1 Nestor notabilis | reverse complement strand
TCGAGTGAACTGCTGTGTCTCCTAGTTGCATCCCTCGCTTACGAAACCTCCAGTGCTGCCAATGTCAGTTGAAGTTTTACTCATAGGAGAACAATTGGAGGGGAAAACAGGGCTTTCATAGCTCACTTAAGCAGCAGATGGAATACACTGATGTCAATAATTAGTAATGTCAGCAAAAGACAGCATGTCAGCTCTCTTCTGAGGAGGGCTGGGTTTTTTTGCAGTTCGTTTTTTCTTTTTTCTAGAGTTAATTGCTTATTTGCAGTTGCTTTGCTTCCAGAGAAGGACCCATTATAATGCTCTTTAGTGCAGTTTTCTTAAGCCTTTTCAGGTGAAGAATTCTCTAATCTTTTCAAGGAAAAAAACCCAAACAACAAAATCCTACTGTTTTGTGAAACATTGCAATATTGCTGTGATAGCTTTTATTTATTGAGCATTATTGATTGAATTTGAGCATTTTTTTCCTTTTCCCCTCTGTTTTTTGTTTTCATAAACCTGTTGTTTGGTTTGGTTTCTGGCAGTTACTTCACAAGTTGTTTTTTGATGCTTTCTGGATCAAAGCTCACGGGATCGTTTTAGTGGTATGTTTGGTAAAGGGAGCTGAGAGTGCCTTGGTATCAGTAAACGGTTTAATTTTGTTTTGTTTTCTTAAGTTGTGATAATGTTTGTCTGTGAGATGGTTAAAGTTTTTTGGAATAGTTCTGATTCTGTTAAGATCCATAGTTAGTGTTTTAAGTGGGTAATGAATGTGATGGGGAGAATTGAGAGCTGCTGCGCTAAATAAAATGAAGCATGTCTGTCTGGCAGTGACCTGTCCTTCTGCATGCTGTTAGTGATATGAATTTATTAAGGAGCTATGTGCAGGAAATTTCAACAGGAAAATTAAAGGTGAGGTTGCTTACTTATTATCAGTCAAGTCACAACCCATTGTAAATTCTTGGTAATGTATTCGGGTGTTCTATTTGTAGCATTGTTTTTATGTAAAGTATGTACACTTTAAAATGCATAAATACAAGATTAGTCTTCAATAAGGAAACAAACCTCTTAACCTATATAGCACTTGGGAAAAAAAATAATCCAAAGTGCTTAAAGCCTTTTAGATGTCAGCCTTTCAACATCCTGCTGCAAAGTAGGTTGGGCTGCTAGTTCTGTTTACAGATGGGTGAAGTGGAAGACCAGGTGATTAGATAAGATTGCACATCAAGTCTTTATTGGAGTTAGTTATTAGGAGGCCCTGGCATTTAACCTTATTACCTGTGCATTAGAATAGTCTGTTTGGTAAGACAGCTTGCAGATGTTGGGATTGTATTGTGAATTGATGGTAGTTTCAGACTACTGTTCTATTCTTTAAGCAGTGATCAGAACTGTTTTGGTGTAGGTGCTTGCAGGTTTGAAGATACTAATTTGGATTTTAAATGCTTGGTTTTAGCATGAAGTCATATTAAATGTTGCAGCAAGGCAGTGACTGCATCTGTTTGATTCCTTGTACTGTCTGAAATACGAAGGACTTGGGGCTGTGCTTACCTTGGTGCACAAGGGCTTCTGCTTGCTGGAAATGTACCGCAGATCCAGCACTCGATTCCAGAACTACATCTAGTCAAGCAGCAATCTACAGATGCTTTATTAGTCATAGTACAGTGTTTTTGGCTTATGCAAACCTGGCCTTATGCCTTGCAGTCCTTTCTGGCCAAAGGTGCGGGTGGCTATCCCACTCTGTGCACGTGCCAGTCCTGCTGCTGGTGCTGATCGTGGTCTTCAGCTTAGTCCTGCCTCCCTGCTCCTACTTTGTTCAGTATGCCTCAGGAGCAGGCGTAGCCAGCTGCACCCTTCCCAGCTAACTTTTTGAGAAAAGTTTTGGCTAACTTTTCTCCTTTTCTGATCTCGGTGATCCTATCAACTTAGTCTCTGTCACAACAGACGGTTGCTACTGACACCAGTCCTAAATTTAGCCCTAAATTGTTCCTTCAGGACCCATCCTTAGACCTAATTTGGTGACTGCAGCCTTTAGTAGTTAGAAGCCAAGAAAGGAAATTTTCCCTGCCGATGCTAACATCTCTCATCATTTGGCAAACCCTTGTTGAACCAATCCATGCATATTCTTGCTGGCTGCTACCCAGGCCTAAAAGTAATTGCCTGAATTTTGGATCCTTCTCTTTCTGTGTCTTGACAATGGTAACTAATAACAAATAAAAATTATCTGAAAAACCTGCAAATGAATCCTAACTCAAGTCTTCCCCTAACACAAAGCAGGTGGCTCCCACTGAACTGAAATTTAAATCTAACTTGCTTAGTTCCAGTGTTTTACATTGATTAATTATGGAAAAACATCTTTAATTAGAGTATCATGGATCTTTGGAAACCAGGAGTAAAGATTACAAATTGTATGTAAAACCAGTGTGGCTTTTGTTTATAGCAATGGGAAAGAAATGACAAAATGAGAATCACAAGTGATTCTGATTAAAAAATAAGATTTTTTTCATGACCTTGCTGACTGGTGCTTAATTGTAAGCTGCCAATGCTCACAACGTTTGTAATTTTTAAGGTGATTTGGTATTAGTAAGATCACTTGCCTTATAAAGCACTTTTTTAATCTCTATTACTAATAAGGAGAAGAGGATGATTGTGCTGTGAGTTGGCATCAGATAAAAAACGCAAGAGGACTGTTTATGCAGAGGTTCCTGTTTGCAGATGCCACTTTGGGATTTGGTCTCTGAATTGAGACAGATAGCTGGGGAAGATTCCACCCGCTCTTGCTAACCTTATATGAGAAAGAAAACATGAGAGCTTTTCCTTTCTTTTTGAATCTGTATTCCTAATCGTATGTGAACTATTGCCTCATCTGTCTTGATGGCACTTTGTTTAAAGTTTTAAATACAGCAGTAACTAATGGTTTTATGTGGCTTTTACTGAGAGAACTTAATTTCTGTGGTGAAAACTCTGTTAATTTCCTAGGCTGTAATTAGACTGTAATTTCTGCCCTCAATTCTATATAAACTACGCAACTGTGAACATTGTTCAACACTTGCCTTACTACCTTTGTCCAAGGTTCCCAGGCTGGTTTGTTTTTCTTAGTTTTGGTACAGGTTGTGGTACAGAAATAGGAGCGATCAGCTTGTGATACTAACTCTATACTTTAAGTAAATATGAGATCATATCACTTATTTTGAAATAGTGGGCTATACTGGAGAAAAGCTGTAATGCTTTTGGCCACAGGAACAGATTGGTCTTTGCAAAGGAGTGAGTCTGACCTTCTTTCTATTTTTCTTCAGAGGTTTCTTTCCCTTCAAACGTCTCTCTCTTTTTGTCATCCCAGAGCATGTCTTCTCTTGCATCACCCTGCAGGTATACAGTATTGTTCTGAGCATTTTTGTGGTCAGCAACATATACTAATACAAGTTGCACTTCCATCTGTGAAAAAAGAAATACTTGAGATGTACTGAAGGCCTGTTCATCTAGATGGGCGTTTGCATTCTGAGCCTTGCACATGCCATCTGCAAAACTGATAGTAGAAAGTAGAAAAATTCTGCTGGAGTGTCTAGAGGAAGAGCTAATGATGTTTTGCAGCACTGTGCCTAGGGTTAGATGTTATCTATTGCTGTCAGTGTAAACTCCCTAGTCCTTGGTTAATACAACTTCTTTAAGGGCCAGAGCCTGTCCATGAGAGACTTTGTCCTGTGCTGAAGGTTTTGGTTCAAAGTGGCAAGCAATGGAACTCCCTCCTCCTCAACCCTTTTTCGATACCCATCCTCACCTTGGCTTTCAGGACTTCTGTCAGTGGTTTAGTAACACAGTATCTTGGGTGTATAATGCTTAAATGTATGTTTAAATGCTTTCACACTGTATACGTTTGAATTTTAGTGTTACCATGCTGTTAGTATGTCACCTGTCATTAGCTATTAGACCCTGGGTGTGGGGGTGTCTCACAACCTGTACCTGACTAATGACTGCAGAGCTGTGCTTCCTAGAATTTGATCTCTGGTGTCTCTGAAGAATGTTTGCTTTCCCTTCCTGGTCTTCCTCTTCTGGAAGATGTAGCTGTTGTTTCTATTTAGACAATTATTTGTATAATCTCTCCTTTCTCTGCACTGAAGCAAAGGAGTTGAAGCACAAATTGTAGCAGAATTTTTATTGTAAGGTCTCTGGTGACAGTTGGGTGTTGTGCTTCTCTGTCTTGCACGTATGAGGCTGCAGCATGTATGCACAATACTGGACTCTTGCTTAATCAGATGTGCCAGTATGCTTCCGCTTGGATTATTTTCCTTGTGCTATTAAGTTAGATACGTTTGAAATATTGCCTGAACTCTCAATCACTTTGGGTGGGTGTTTCTGCCTGAAAGCCATGGTAATATGACTGATGTTCATATTCTATGAGCTCCTGCTGGTATTTTTATATGTGTTTGTTTTTCATCCTGCTATCTGTGCACCCCTCATTGCTGGTGGGAAACAAAGGGAAGAAAAACATACTAACCAGAGAAACTTATAATTCAGTCCATATACCACCTTTAATACACTGTTCTTTCCTAGACAGGGTTATTATTTGCAGGATTTAAAGTTGAGGACAGGATACTGAAGCACTCTATTAGACTGAAACCTTCAGAATTGGTATAGTCATCATGTAGAAAGAAAACCTCATACATTTGACTATAAACACGATGGACAGTATTTTTTAGACATTGTGGGTCACTGAGCTCCTGATGGTGCTGTTAGAGGCTTGCTGGCCAGCAATTATTTATGTAGAGTAATTGATGGAGAAAAACTGTCAGCAAAACTACAAGCCTCATTTGATCTGAGTGAGATTTGTTACAAACTGTGGCCTCCACCAGGGCTTTGGCAAGTGCACCTTTTTTGACTAATGTGAAAGACCTTGTCAAACTGTCCCTGATAATTAGGTCTGACACAGCTAATACCTGAAATACAGGCAGGACAGTCATGTGGCCAAATCAGCAGAGAATGTGTTTGTGTTGAGCTGGCTGTGTTGTTTTGGGGAAGGGAACCTTGCATAAGGAACATCTAGAAAAGTTTTGTGCTGAAATGAAAGATTATAGTTGTTCTGTGCTAAATGGTTATTTATATATATTTATTAGAGTGCAAGAGTGTTCCAATAGGAAATTGGTAGACGTACAGACATTGTCAAATACTGCAAAAAGGTTGATTTTGTGTATCTGAGAGTCACAAGACTAAGCATATTAAGTACTGCTGTTGCTTTCTTTAATGGCAAGGGAAGCAATATAGAAAAAACAAAAACAACTAAAGCATAAGTGTGTAGAAATGTCCCTGCTGAAACTGCAAAGAACATGACCAGGATCACTTAACTGTTGCATTAGATAAAAGAATGCTCTAGCAACCTGAGACTTCTACTGGCATAGTTTCTACAGAACTATACAATGTGCAAATGCTGGCTTTTTAAGTTTCAGAAAAAGGAGAAAGAATGATTTTCTGTTCCTTACTGCCTTTCTGTGTTCTGTACATCAAAATTTTCTCATTTACATTAAGAAATGAAAATCTGTTTAGCTTGCTAATAAATGAAAGAGAACTGCTTTAAAGCAATTCAGATGGAAATTATTCATATTACAAACAAATCCCTAAGAGATGCTGGGAAGATAAGTACGTGGTGCAGTCTGGAGTTGAGTCTTCTTTACTTTAAAAGAGCATTGCATGTGTTTTGCTGCTTTCTAGTTTTAAGACTTTGTTCATTTTAATTTCCCACTATCAGAGGAAAAGCCTTTGTGCATTGCTGTGGCAAAAAGGCTAAATGGATATAGTCACAAACAGTTGTGCTTGCTTTCAAACAAATGTGGATATTTGCTTAATTGTCTTTGTGAGTCTTTCCTCCACTTTTTGTTTGGTTGGCTGTGTCTTGTCTTCTTTTCTAGGTCAAAAAGTTTAAAATTCAAGGAGAGAAGGGATTGGAACAGTCTGTGGCATTTTTCTGAATTACCCATTCCTGCAGGTAGCAGGAGTCAAACAAGTTGAGCAAAACAACTTGCCTATTAATGTTTTACTTGGAGCCACAGAGTGGGTTATGAAATTCCTGCAGTTGAATGTAACTTTAAATATAGAAAACACACATAGAAGTGGCAAGCTTGTGACTTGAATTATACTATACTTATAAAGTAGTTTCCTTTTTTCCATTTGGTATTTCCAGTTTTCCCCCCTCTTTCAAGCCTTGGACACAAAGAGAACTTGAATGTCTGGGACTGAAATCCTTTTGAAAGCACGAAGAATGCCAAAGAAAAGCTAGGTTTGCAGCAGTCTAAAGCAACTTCCAGCTGATAACCTGGCTCTCTCACACCCTATTCTTTATTATCCAAACCTGGCTGCTAGATGGCTTTGGGGCAGTGCTGTGCTATGAGCAGCCAGAGGTTCCTTTGGTCCAGCCGATAGGAGGTCAGTCAAGCTTCACTGAAGAAGTGTTAATTCCGGTTTATTGAGTCATCAACCCCATTGCTGTTTCAAATAAATAGATGATAAACTGGAAAAATGTTTGCATCTTATTCATGTTTGGTCTGTTTGGCTGTAGCACAGCATATTACTTAAGTTGCATCACAGGAATTGGTACCATGACTTATTTTTTTTCCCCCTAGTGAATTGCTAACTCTTTTGCCTCTTCCTTTTGCTGTCTTTTTGTTTCCCTCTGATTTCTGTGGTGATGTTAGACTTTTTTTTAAAAAAAACAACAGCCAAACCCAAGTATAAATCAAACTTGTCAGGGAAAGGGAGTTTCTTACTAGTGTGTAAATACTAGGTACAGAAATGAAGAAAAAAACCATGAGAGAATTAGTACTATAAAAATGTTAAAATATTATTTATATAGGCATCAACACTTCCCTCCTCCTCCACACCTCCTCTTCTCTCTCTCTCTCTTCCCCCACCCCTTCCCCCCCAAGAAGGCTGGATATCCTGGAAAGTGCTGCTGTAATGCCTTCTGTTTGCCAGTTCATATCTAGCTAATCTGTGCACCTTTAAGAGGACAAGCAGGATGGAGAGGGAAGCATATTGCCTGGTGCCTAGTGAAATTTCCCTCCCGTCAATTAGTTGAATCGTATCAGTATTGCAGAAGAGGATATCAACATCTGTAGAAGTTCCAGATGTAATTTAACTGTCAAAGAGGATATAGTGAACTTGTGCCACAGGATGGTATGCAGCAGTGGAAACTGACAACTTCTTTCTCTAATTACAGGCTAATACTCCGAAAATGCTGGAGGAACTTCAGGTGCAGCTATGAGCATATTAAACTGTTTCCAGCTTTCATGAGTTCTGAGTTGCTAACATAAGTGCCTTAATTGCCATATTTTTTACAGTTTTTAATAAATACTGGCTTACTAATCTCATATATGTGCTCAGTGTGAATGTGAGTTAATGGGCATGCCTTCATAGCATGATGAAGAATTTGGCAGCTGGAGGATTAAACATCATCTTAGTTGCTTGTGATCTAGGTCAGATATGAATCTGGTGATCTGGATAATAAACCCCAAAATTGTTAGTGGTTACCACATGGTAGACCATCACTGTAAATTACAGATTAGTGCATTTGTCTAACATTATGCAGAAGTGAATGTAGAGTTGTAGCTCTGTTTTTGTTCTGTTGTAGTATTAAAAAAACTCTTCAAAAAAAATTCTTTAAAAGTTATTGTGAAATACAGCCAGGAAATGAAAATTATACAAGAAGACACTTGCCCCAGTATGAGGTTATATTGTAAGTTTGGTTTGTTCAACATTTAAAATGAATGAAGAGCAGTGTTGAGGATACCTATTTTTTTTTACGTGTAGTCGAAGCTGCTGCTGCTTTAATCTTGTAGTGTTGAGTCATCAAGGTTAAGATTTATAGTGGCTATATGTTTCTTATAATGGAAGATCTGCTTAAATATTTGTTAGAGTTCTGCCTCCAGGACTCATTTGGATTATGCCAGTTCTGATTTGCTTGGAAAGATAGATCCCTCAATCCTGGGAATGTTGGGTTTTTTTGTTTGTTCGGGGTTTTTTTGTTGTGTTTTTTTTTTGGGGTTTTTTTTTTGTTTTTTTTTTTTTTTTTTTTTTTTTTTTTTTTTTTTTTTTTTTATAATATAGATGTCTCTTTCAAAGGTTTTAATTGTGGTTTTGTGTATTGTTTTTTCACCTGAAGAATAACTAATGGTCTGTCTAACATATAAACTGTGTAAATTCTACCCACTGTTTTAAGAAACAGGTATTCAGGATTCATAGGTATACTCTAGTGGAATAGCTGTATGCTATTTCATTACCAATGTACTTGTAGCAGAAGTGGTGAGAGTAAGACTTAGTAAAATGAATAGCTGAGTATGCTGTTTAGTACTAGATTTTAGCCTGCTGATACCCTAGAAGTTGAGGTACTTTCCCATGTAATAGCTGGGGCACAGTGTGAGTCAGTGACTCTGTTAGTCTGCCCATGGGCTGGAACGTAAACCAGAATCTCTTTAGTCCTGTTCTTTTGCTTTGTGCACAAAGTCAGCTTTCCTAGTTCAATTCCCAGTTGATTTGAGTTTGGGATTATCAAACTGTGACATGTGTATGAAAGCCAGGCAGCTAGTTTGCAGCTAGGAGTATGCTGAGAGACCTTCGTGACACGAAGCATGGAATTTGACTGGGGAAGAAGGTGTAGCAGTGCTGTAGCAAGACTCTGGCCAGCCAGGGGACTCTCAGCCATGTGGTGTGTGCAGAAGACACCGACTTCACAGCATTTACCAGCTGC
>NW_009920459.1:226434-246310 GCF_000696875.1 Nestor notabilis | reverse complement strand
GTCATCAGAGTCATCCTCTGTGTATGTCTTGCTGTGGGTTCATGACTTGTCTAACCTGCTGTAGGTTAAAGGCTTGCTTCATGTTTGAATCCAATTTTCCCTGCAGTACCTCTGCATCAGTCTGCTCTTGTGCTTTTTAAAAGAATGGCCCAGTGGGTCACTTCCTCCATGTGCAGCTGAAGTCCTTGGCAAGCCTGTTCCCAGGGGTGCAGGATTTGCACATGCCCAGGGATGACAGTTTCCTTCTTGATCTCATGTTTAGTTGTAGAGTTGTATGTGCACATGAGGGAAGTAGCAGAAAGAGGTAGTGCTGCACACTGACAGGGGATTTCAGGTACGTCTGCTAAACATGGTATTTTGATTAAATTATTGACATGCTGTTTCCAGTAGTCTTTCTTGGAAAATAAGCTACTTGTACATGCTTAATGTCACAGGGTCTCGGTTCTCTCTTGGTTCTGTGTCCTGGTGTCTCGGTTCTCAGTGTCATAAGAAAGAAAAAGTGTGTGTGTGTGTGTGTGTTTTAAATCTATTTGAACGTGTTATCTCGTAACATCACTAGTGGGGATGGGAGTAATTGATACAAAGACTTTTAGACATGCCTTATGAAATACTGATATGTGGACAAACAGAATAACAGTTTTGTGCATGTATTTCTTCAGTTGTATCCTTTGAGAAGTGACTTCTGTATTCTACTCTTGGAAATTCTTGGTGAACTGGGGCAGAGAGGTTCTCTTTCTGTGTATAGGTCTTTCTTTTCCCAGCTCAGTTACTCAGCAGTCACATGTGCAGGGGTTATCATCCTGGCTTGTACTTTGTTCTGGCTTTTGAATGTGTTAAATGCTCCAGGATCAACAAGACAGCTGTTAATGAAAGTACAGGTCATCAGTGTTTGGTTCTGAAGTGGGAGCTGGCTGCTCGAAGGGAGATCTATTTTATGTTACTTCATAATGTGGAAGTAAGGGAGCTGGCTGGACTTCTCTGTGCAGAAGCTGCTAGCTTCTCTTCAGAGCTGCTAGCCTGCTTTCACCTGAACGAATTGGTGGAGAAAGGGGAGGAGCTACATGGTTTATGTTCTGTGGTGCAGATGTAGTTCAAGATGCCGTTCCGTGCAGTGCTTGGTGTGCAGTATCTTTCCAAATGCCTTATGTGAGTAGCTTTCCTCATCTTTGGATCATGGTTGGGTGGCACCTTCCAGTGTCATGATGAGAAAATTAAGGCCATTTCGATTCTTTAGCCCACAAGCCCTTTGTTGGGCTGCGTGCTTATGACTGAAGTATAATACTATGATAGTGACATAAAGTGTGTAACTCATCTTCATGCTCTGGAGTGCTTAATGAAATGATCTCTTGTTTCTGGAGACCTGGAGTTGTAATATTGTATGGAGAGTTTTATTATTGATCAGCAAAGATCCTTGATACTTGTTCTCCAGCAGTTGCACATTTCCTCATCTTGCTCTCAGTCAACACAAATAAGAACAAAGGTAAATAGGAGTCAGCGAGTCTGTGTAGAACAGGGGTTGTTCCATTTCTTAGTTGGACACTCCTGTTCCTGAAATGGCATTGCGAAACATCTCTGTCATAAGATAAAGTCTTGCTTACATGTCTGCTGCATATACTGGGTTCCATGGAGTTTGTACCACATGCAAGTACTCCCTCTCCTCTTTTTTGTTTTAGCTGGTGTTGGCCCTCAAGATTTCTCATGGACCTTGGTCTTTTGGCTAGAAATGCAGGAAAGCTTATAATTTTATGGAGTCAAAATGAACCACATCTAAAAAGTTTTGCAGGTCGCTGCAGGTCCAGTGGACTGCAGTTGGAGAATCACAAGCCTAGAGCAGGCGTACTGCTCCAAAGCTTTATCAACAGGGTGAATCCTGACCAAAAGTGCCAATTCTGAAATAAAGCAGCCTTAGTTGCTGAAGTTAATCATCATTAAAGGCTTAATGTTCTTTGTGGTGTAGCTTCTGACTGATCCTGCCAGAGATTTTCGTGCCAGCAAGGCCTTCATCTGTGCAGAACAGTAAGAAATAGTACTGCCCCAGTATTGAGGTGTTTTTTTTTAATGCAAGTAAACCTAACATCGTGATGGTAGTTACAGAATAGCACCAGTTTATATGGGCAGAGCAGAAAATGGTAGTCTGAGTTTGACTAACAAATGTAGAGCCTAATACTGCTTAAGAATCCAGTTTATTTTATTGCAGCTGATATGCAAAAATGGGGTTCTTTTCCCCTACTTCAGTAATCATTTTAGCATAAAGCCTGGTCATGAAAGAAACATTAGTAAATGAAGAAATGCACTGAGGAACTTTTAGTATAGTAATTATTTTTTGGTGCTAACTGGGACTAGAAAATGAGATTAACAAGGAATTTTAAAGCAAATTATTAATTGGCCATAGGATCTTTCACATATTTTGTGGCTTTCTGCAACATTCATAAAGAGCTTTTCTTTGTGAGGAGAAGAAAAAGCAAGAAGTCGTGAACTGTCACCTTGTCGTCAATTTTTATTGACCTGTGGGTCATACTAGCAGAATTCTGGGAACAGGCTTTGTCAGTTGAAGTGTGGAGGCTGCCATGAGTTGTGGCTGCATCAACACCTCATTCATGGTGGTTCTTCAGGGGTTAAACCCGAACTTTTTGAGTGTGCTAAGAGGTGGTTGTCTTGTTAAGGAGGCCAACTGTGAAATGTTTTCAGCCTCCTGGTGGGTTTTCCTTTTTTTCGTTTGTTGTTTCATTTTGGTTTTGTGTGTTAAGGTAGAAAGCGTAACATGATCTCCAATCAGGAGTAACTGTCTATGTAGCTGTACATACAATGCGTGTGTGTATTTAAAATGAAGGCATTTAGATGACAGTGACATCTGGAAAGGTGGGGTGGGATTAAATCCCTAGTCATGTTCTGCATCCCAGATGGTTGTCTCGATAGCCATTATCTGCTGAGCAAGATTGGGCATGGTTATTGCCTGGTGTTACGGTTGCTGTTTCTCCAGCTACAGAACTTGTTCAAGTAGTTCTAGCAATACTTTCTTTTGGATTTTATCTTTCTGAGGGAGGGGAGGAGGAGAGTACCATTATTTCAGTTCTCTAGGACAAGAAATGTGTTTTGGTAGGAAAAGTAACTTTCTGGTATTGCATCTTTTCTAATACTCTCTTAGGTACTTAAAGAAGGGGGGACTTAACTGCGCTGCAGCTAAACCCCATGCTGTCCTGTAACTTGACTTAGCTGAGTAATCACTGCACTGGCACTCAGTCTGTCTTTGCTCTCTTGCTTTCAGCTTATGACTTTGAATATATGGAAAGTCTGTGCCTCTTTCATATTAGCCTGAGTTGTAGGCTTTCTTCTTCCCTCGAGTGTGGGAAGGAACAGGCTGTTGAAGGAACCAGACAGAAAGGTCTAGTTTAGGGAAATACATACTGTTCAATAACTCTGCCACTCCTGCTTCTGTTGAAATGTGGGCTTAATCTTATTACCCGGCTTAAATTTAGGGTGCTCTTCACTCCTTAAATGACTCTTATCTCATAGTTAATTTGTGTGTTTTGATAAGAAACTTCAATAAGTATTTGTTAAAGGTTTTGGTTTTAGGGCTGGAATCCATGTAATATAAAACTTATGAGAAATCAAGGGGTATTGCACTAGGAAAGACACAGGTGTGAGATTTGTGGGTGTTGTGTTCCCCCCTGCTCCCTTTCCAGTTAAAGGAGAAGTCAAAGAGAAGGGAGAGGGCTAAAACAAATAAATATTCCCCCCTCCCTACCAACAAGGTTCTTTTTAATGTTTGTAAGTGACTCTGTAGCAACATTAACTAGTCTTTCTTATGTGCTTCTGCATTCTTTCTGGAACATATCTCCTGCTCTGCCTCTATGACTATCCTTGTCTCTTGTTCTAATTAGAGAGCTTTAGAAAAGGAGAATGTGGTTTCTTTTACCATACTAGTTTATTTTAATCTGATTTTCTTCCTACTTGAAAGACTATACTAAAAATAGAGGAGAAAAAAGAAAATCAATCTCCATAAAACAGAGAGGCTGCAAAGAGTTATTGAAGCATGCAGTAACTGGAGTGTTCCAGCATGGCTATTGTGATTCAAGTCCTTGAAGTTTGTCAGAAATGTGGCTTTACCAGGTCAGGATTTTCTGCTGGCCTCTGTTTTGCCCAGAGAGCACTATGATCCTGCTGCTATTTTACCAAGATTTGTGGGTTGTAGATCCTGGTATATGATCAGTTTATCATGCTAATACTTTTTTCTCTAGAGACATGAGAATCTGTGACTCACAGTGTCTTTGCTTTCAAAACTTAAGTGTTTATTTTTCTGAAGGCCTGTGATAAACACAAAAAAACTTTTTTAGTGAAAGACTTAAGTACATATTTTTCCTTAATAGTCTATGAATTTTTATTTTGCAGAGATCAGTGGTTTTCTGTGTAGCAGTCTTGCCACCTACATTTCCATTTCAAAAGACAGAGACTTGGCACTCCAGGTTATTGATTTGCCTCATACCAGAGATTTGAGAGTATTTAAGCACCATTGCTTTAGTGGGGTCCACTGAAAACTGTTTAATCTGGGATGGAGTCTTGGGTGACAAGATTTAGTGTGAGGTGTCCCTGCTCATGGCAGGGGGGTTGGAACCTGATGATCTTAAGGTCCTTTCCAACCCAAACCATTCTATGATTCTATTATTTTTAAGACCGTTTACGAAAGAGCCCTTTTCACTGAAATATCTGCCAAAGAAATAGTTTTCTTGTTGATTTATACTCTCAATACATAAACCGAGGTGAACCACATGGCAGTTGGGTAAGTTAAATGATGATTTCTAACTAGTAACATTTTCTCTTTTTTTGCCTTTTTGGAGGTAGAAGGTGGGATGGAGGATGACTACTTAGTCTTCCCTTTCTGCCTGATAAAATTTAGGCCTAGTCAGGCAATTATACCCCACAGATGTCACGATATTTCTCATTTGGTGCCTTTTTTCAAGTTTTTGTTTGGTGTCAGGGATTGTTAGTTAATGGCTTTCCTTTCTTTCATCATCTTTATTGTTTTCTGCTTGTTTCCAGGCTTGATGTATGAATAAATAATTTGATCGAAAAGTCATGCATGTGTGAAGTTTTGTGAGCAGCCAGGACAGTTTGTACCAGCGAGTGCTAAAGCTTGAGCTATAAAGCCAGTACAGCTGGAGTGCAGGACACAGTGTTTTGATTTGTTTTGGTTTTTTTTCTCTGTAGAACAATTCTGTGTATGTAGGTGTAAATGCTGTGTGTAACTCCCTTCCTGTCTTCAACAGATACCATATGTTCACTAGTGAAAGCTGAAGCATTTTCTTCAGATTGTTGAATTTAACATCCCTTATTAGTACTGTAGTGATTTCAGGAAACATCATTGAAATTTGGAGTTCTTCTGTGGGCACTGTACATCTAACAGTGGTCCCAGGTGGCCAAGAAGGCCAATAGCATTCTCGCTTGTATGAGAACTAGTGTGGCCAGCAGGAATAGAGAAATGATCATCCCCTTGTACTCGGCATGGGTGAGTCTGCACCTCAGATTAGTGTTCAGCTTTGTGCCCCTTACTGCAAGAGACACATTAAGGTGCTGGAGCATGTCCAAAGGACAACAAAGCTAGTGAAGAGCATAGAGCGCAAGTCTTATGAGGAATGGCTGAGGGAACCAGAGCTGTTTAGTCTGGAGAAGAGAAGGCTCTCACAGCTACCTGAAAGGAGGTTGTAATGAGATGTGTTGGTCTTGACTCCTAAGTAATGAGCAATAGGACAAGAGGAAATGGCCTCAAGTTGTGCCAAGGGAGGTTTAAATTGGATATGAGGAAAAATTTCTTCACCAAAAGGGTTGTGGACCACTGGAACATTGGAAAAGTGGTGGATTCACCATCCTGGGAGGTATTTAGAAAAACCATGTAGACGGGGTGCTCAGGGACACAGTTTAGTGTTAGGTTAATGGTTCAACTTGATGATCTTAAAGTCTTTTCCAACCTGAATGAGTCTATAACATAGATTGTCACAGTCCAAACAGGACCTCATTTGAGCTATTAGGCTAGTAGAATGGATTTATTTCATTTTTCTTAGTTTTGTAGAAGGGAAATCATGTTTAAATTTTTAATTTGGCAACACTTGTGGTCAGTTGTGGGCCAGCTTTAGTGCAGGAAATACATAGTAGTTTCTAAGGGAGCTTGTGAATACTTTGCAGTATCACTTGGCTTATGCAAGAAATTGCTCTCTCATGAGAACACCTTGTGTCAGAAATGCAGAGTGCAACCTAATGCAGCTGAAACGAGTTATGGAAAAATCAAAAATGTTACGTAGGCTGGTTCTTTTACTCTCAGACATTACACACACTGCTCATTTAGAAACAAAACCAGCTTGACTTTTCTCTAAGATGGTGATGATAAATTTAAGCTAATTCTTGCGTGAAAGCATAAAGGATGTAAGTAATCTAGAAAAGATTTTTACTGTCTTGTATACTGCAAGGCTTCCTTTTGTTTGAAAACGGAATAAAATGTGAAGTTACATTAGAAGATTAAAGAAACAGTTTTGTTTCCTGTTTCTAAGTCATGTTGGTATAGCAGTGTGGGACTGCAAGATATTTCTTTCATGCCTTGTGGTTCTCATGAGGATATAGAGGTTGCTCTTGACTATCCTAAATTACTTTTGCTGGATTGTTTTGATTAGGAACCAGTTGCCACTGCTATCCAGATTGGAATCTCAGTTTGCAGAAATGTGCTGAAATCCCAGAGCAGACTTTCACATGCTTGTGTGCCAGTAACTTTAAAGTCAAAGGTTTTTTCCTAATCAGAGTTAGTAAGGTTGTGTGTCTCTATACAAAGTAATATCTTTCAATTGATTCATGGGCCTCAAATTTCTAACCTGAAGCTGTCAGAAGGATTACAGGATTTCTTTGCACATTGAGTTCAAATATTGCACAACTATCCAGACCAGGAATGAGTAGTTTCTCTTTTGGCATGTACCATACTACATAGTTGAATAGCTGAATATTTCCTGGCAAGCTCTGTTAGCAGTTATTGATGGCATGAGCACTAACTTTATTCTTCTGCCGTAACAAATTGCAATAATGAGAGAAGCTGGCAGGTGGAACAATGATGGAGCATCAGGGCTTCCTCCTGCAACAACTTTAAAAAAGCAACAGTGAGAGCAGTGAAAGAGGAGTTTACTTTCAAGTTTCAACCTTTACTTTGACATTTCACATATTTCAGTGCTTTCTGTCATTTTTTGTTTATTTAAAGGAATTCTGTATTCAGCATATGGACATTGATATAATCTGTGGTATATGTGTATGGTTTTGGTCTCAGCTAATTAGAAGCTTCAATTTTAATATGGTTTAGCCAGGTAGAGCTATCAGAAAAGCTCCTTTCGACACACAACTGTTGTGTTGCTTTACCCATAAAATCCCCATTAACAGTAATCCCCTTTTTCTTTTTTATTACTTTTTTTTTTTTTTTATTTGGGCATCTATTTTAGCCACCCAGTGCTCTGCTGTCCTGTACTTTTTATGGAAATCATATGATGTATGTCCAGGCTGTTCTCTGCACCACTCTTGCTGCCAGCTGTTTTCTTTGTCAAAACTTGGATTCATTTCACTTTTGTCTAGCTACAGCAAAGTTGTTCTTGAACTCTTCCCTTTTCAGGGGCCTGTGGTGGTCATCCTATCCTTGATGCTCAAGATTCATGCTGGCTTGTCTATGGTGGACAAAAAAGTATACCTCCATAAAAGAAGTTTAATGGAAATCTTGCCAGAATTCCTATGTTCTGCATTTTGAATTTGGCTTTAAGGGTTTTCTTTGCTATATAAATGCACTAAATTGGCAAGTATTGCCCGAAGATGCACTACTACTCTAACCTTTTAACACATAAATAGCCCGAAAGTTGGGCACTTGGCCATTAGTTGGCTTAAGTGGATAAAGAACTGGCTTCAGTGGATAAAGAGCTGGCTGGATGGTCGCACACAAAGAGTTGTGGTCAATGGCTTAATGTCCAGTTGGAAAACAATAACAAGTGGTGTCCCTCAGGGATCGGTGTTGGGACCTGTCTTGTTCAACATGTTTGTCAGTGACATGGACAGTGGGATTGAGTGCGCCCTCAGCAAGTTTGCCAACACCACCAAGCTGTGTGGCTCGGTTGATACGCTGGAGGGAAGGGATACCATCCAGAGGGACCTGGACACGCTTGTGAAGTGGGCTGATGCCAACCTCATGAAGTTCAACCAAGCCAAGTGCAAGGTCCTACACCTTGGTCGGCACAACCCCAGGCACAGCTACAGGCTGGGGGGGGAAGACATTCAGAGCAGCCCCGCAGAGGAGGGGGGTGTTGGTTGATGAGAAGCTTGACATGAGCCAGCTTCAGTGTGCGCTTGCAGCCCAGAAAGCCAACCGTATCCTGGGCTGCATCAAAAGAAGTGTGACCAGCAGGTCAAAGGAAAGGTGATCCTGCCCCTCTACTCTGCTGCTGCACCTCCAGTATGAAGACAGGCTGAGAAAGTTAGGGCTGTTCAGCCTCGAGAAGAGAAGGCAGCGTGGAGACTTCATAGCCTGTAAGGATGTTGGGGAAGGACTCTTCGTTAGGGACTGTAGTGGTAGGACAAGGGGTAATGGGTTCAAACTTAGACAGGGGAAGTTTAGATTAGATATGAGGAAGAAGTTCTTCATAGTGAGGGTGGTGAGGCACTGGAATGGGTTGCCCAAGGAAGTTGTGAATGCTCCATCCCTGGTGGTGTTGAAGGCCAGGTTGGACAGAGCCTTGGGCAACATGGTTTAGTGCGAGGTGTTCCTGCCTGTGGCAGGGGGGTTGGAACTAGATGATCTGAAGGTCCTTTCCAACTCTAACTATTCTATGATTCTATAGATTTTAGCTGCTCTTTTTTCCAGTTCCTCATTGTGTTTTCCTCCATCCTCTTCCACTTGAATCCTGTTGCACTTGGGAAAACAAAGCTGTACTATTCAAGGTCTTTCTTAGTCTACTGGGAGAACTTGACTTAATTTTCATGACTCATGCCAGAGGAACTGGTAAAAATGTAATCGTTTTATGAGCCTTTTATGGTCTTAATCATGACAAAGTATTTGGTAGCCATTTCACGTAACATTTTAATTATATGTGCTGAGTGCATGTTTGGACATGTTTCATTGTGGAGAAATCAATCCTCTTGCAAGTTTGATCTCCTTGTGGGTTTTTGTCTATGTATGCGAATGTTCAGACAGGCAGTAATTCCACAAAAGTGACAATGTTTTGAGAGATCTGCCATTTTGAAGAGAGAAACGTTGTGAATGATGCTTTCTTTTTTTGTTTTGTTTTTTTTGTTTGGTTTGGTTTGCCTTTTTTTTTGTTTTTGCAGTTTTTCATGTTGAATGTTGACATTTCTGCAGACTTGATATATAGCTTCATAAAATATTTCAAACTGTCAGCTGAACAGCATGTGCTTTTAAAGATGATAAAAATACTTGCTCTAGTCATTTGTAAGGGAGGTGGCTACCAGCTCTCCTTGTGTTTTGGCTGCCCACTCCCCATTATGGAGTTGTCTTCTGGCTTCTTGTGAAAAGCACCAACACTTGCAGATGGCTGAAACTAAGCAGGCAGAGTTGTTTCTGGAAAAAAAAGGCCTTTATTGTGTGTGAAATCCTGTTCGGTTTATTTACAAACTGTGGGGAAAGAGGTTTGTTGTTTTTTTTTCTCCTCTTTTGCTCCGCCTTGCTCGCTGCTGTGGAATTAAAAAAGATCTTGCTGAAACCATTTATTGGATGTGAACTCTTCAAGATGATGCTTATACTGAATGGCAGCATGTGAATAACCCGGAAGCTGGCATGTTTGCTGTGACATACCCATCCAGGCTGAGCTGTGCTCCCCCTCAAACTTTCTCAACCCCATGAAATTACAGTTGTACATGTGCTTCCTGAGACAATAGGCTTCAAGTAACGAAGTTAGTCCTGTTTCTTGGAAGGGGGAAATCTCTGTGCCCCTGTGATGGATCATGTTCTCCTGTTGTGTTGATGTAACACCTTTACCTGAGTGATTTTTTAAGAAGTTAGGTAGACATGTCGTGTTTGAAAATTACTCTGAATTCAGAGAATTTCATTTAAGATGAGCCATGAGAGGTTAGTGCTTCATTGTTCATATTCAGTGTAGATTTGATCAAGTGGGGTTGCTACCCAACCACCAAACTCATGAGTTGAAGAATACAATAGCAAAACAGAGCTTCTGCTCAATGGTGAATTGGTCTTTTCTGTTGCAATCAAAATAATATTTCAACACAATATATTCTGTTTCATGTGAACATTACAGTTCCTGTCTGGGAAATAAATGTGGGAAGGAAAGCAATACTCCAGAATTAAAACATTCAGAATGCTGATGTTGGATAAGTATCTGTACAATAAACACATTTTTTCCTGTAACTGTTTTTTGTTTGTTTTACAGAGTTTCCCAGTTGAGAATGTTTTCAGTTATCTAGCACAGTTTTTCATCCTTAAGCAGTATGATCTTCTGATTTACTAGCTGCTGAACACCCTTGCTTGTTTGCAAATTGTTCTTGAGACATCAATAGCTTCATTTAGGATATAAGTGTGAAACAGAAACATAGTCATCCAACACAATAAATATGAGTAGCAAAACCATGAATAAATGCAGGAGGGCTTTCAAATCTCTCGTGTTTGACAAGAATGTCAATTGAATACAACATCTGGATTTTCATGTTCCATTTAGTGATCAGAGTTGTCTTATGAATGACTTAAGTCAGTTTTAAATTTCTGCTAGAAAATTCACTACTAGAAGTGTCATCTCACCTTCTGAATCCATACACCTTTACATTAATGATAGTAAAATCCTGATCTCTAAAAAGGAATGTTTCTATTTCGTGTTTTTTAATTCAGTCACTTCTGGAAAACAGGCCCTGTGGCTGTGCTACTTACAGAGCTGCAGGTGTTGCAGAAAGTTATAGTGGTGAAAGCTCTGATGGTATTCGATGGTACCAGCTGTTTTGGTATTGTCTATTCAAACTGTTGCTTCTGGATTGTTGCAGTTTTCTTTTGGAACAGATTATGTGAAGAACATTGGTACTGCTCTTGCTGCTGTTTGATGAAATGTATGATGGAGGGAAACCTTTGCAGCAAATCCAAAACTACTAGTTTTTATCTTTGGGAACCATGTGAATTTGGTGGGATGCTGTTGTAGTTTTCTGCATTGCAAATTTGGTTTTCTTAGTCCTTGCTTTCTGATTTACTACTACTTTTTGTAGTAGACTTCTGATCCATTTTGTTGCCAGAGACATGGAGGTTGTAAGGATCGGGAATATGGATACAATTCCTTTGAAGAAAATTATCTTGTGTGTTTCACAGTAACTTCCATCATGGTTGCCTGGCCCTTCAGCAGACTCTTTAGGATACAGGTCTTGCGTCAGGGTGTTTGCAGGAATATTTCTCCACCCTGAAGCAGTGAGTTTATTGGCAGGGCTGTAGGGCTAGGGATGCAACTTATCTTTTTATTTCATGAATTGTAACTGTGTTCCTGAAGAGCAGAACTGAAAGTTTCACTCACGGTCTGAGCTGGCAGAGGTGTACACTTCTTGGTAAGAGGTGTTCTAGGAGAGCCTTAATCACCGCTGAGAAACTAAATGTGCTGTTTTGCCTGCAATGCAAAGACAGAAATGCTCTTGGCAGGGTGGAGTAGGGCTGCCTTGGTGATTTCAAAAATCCAGCTAAAAAGGTGAGTAACTTGAGTCCAAAGAGGTGTGGTGCAGCTGAGGGATGATATCAGCATGTTTTGGCACTTTGCCCATACTCGCATAAGTTGATACTTTGTGACATTGCATACATGGTAATGAGCATGTTAATTAGTTGTTTCTTGATGTGAGGGAATGTGGAGTTTGTACCCTTGTACCTGTAAGGGTAGAAAGAGGGGACATGAGTTAAGTCTGTTTTCACTGGAGAAGGTAGATAAGATGATGAGTGTTTGGTGTTGTTTATGCATGCTTTCTGTAGGAAAAAACAATGGTTGGAGGTTATGGCATCTAAGACATTTCGCATATCTATGAAAGTAAGTGTACTCTGGTAAAATTTGAAAGCTTTCTTAACTTGCCTGATTTGATCGGTGTGGCAAATAGTGGCATTTAGACTATGGGATTAGGCATTTGAAAGAAGGAAAATCGTAGAATATGACAGAAATTACCTCTGAAGTATTTCTATTAAATACTTTTGATGTCTATGAAATAGAAATCTGGCAAAAATAAGGTGGTTCTCTCTTTAAAGATGTGAGGGGCAGGTTTGAATATCTCTGTTGTGCCATTTACATGTGGCTTGTTCGGGCTAAATAACCTGTTCTTACTTGTCACGTAATTATGCCAGAGTTAATGACTCCAGCATGCACCCAGCCAGTTCCTAACAGAGGCACTGTTTTGAAGAATGCATTGCCCCAATATTCAGTTTTCTCTCTTCGTGTTAGATTGGGCAAGAAAAACATGCTTTTCTTTTTTGGCTTCTAGATGTTCACTTCCTGTTGTCATTAGTTGGGAGGGTCATGACAAAACTTGGACTCTAGTGTAACAGAAGAACATAATTCCTATCTGTGATGAGCTAAAAAGAAACATTCCATTAGAGATTAAGATTCCTAAGATTGTTATTAATTTCTTGTGTTTACATATAAATTACCTTAGGGTTGTTTGGTTTTCATTTTATTCTTGCAGTTTCCTTTTTTCTGTGTGATGCTGAAATGCAAAGAATGCAACGCTTCTTTTGGTAACAAAACCCCTTCTATGTTAAAATTTGGAAGACATTTCCTAAAATGCTGCAGCTATTTGTTAGCTCTATTTTTTTGTTATTGTTGTATGTTGAAAACTTAAACTCTCACTTGTGTGTGCACGTATGTGTAAACTTCATCCGGAGTAATGTTGTTGACACCAAATTTCTGAAGGTTTTTAGTAAATAATAAAACACATCATAACTTTGGTACAATTGGTGTAGATTTGTTTCAGACCTGAACATATGAATGTGGAGGGTGTGAAGCTGTGAACTGCTTGCTGGATGCTCTGGAGCTGTGGCTGCAAAGGTACCTTTGGGCCTGTAGGAGCAGGATGCTGTTACTAGTTGAATGAAACTGAAATAGCAAGAGGTGGTGGGTTTTCTAACATGTTTTAAAGGCATAGGGTGGTCCAGATAGGCTTACACTGTTATGCTGGAGTGAAGGGGGATATTGAGCAACTTGACACGTCAGTAATGAGTTTATTTTTAATCCTCATACCTGAATTTGCTAAGCTTTCAGAAACTCGTGAGTTGCTGTGGGTAACTTGACATTGCCAAAACAGGACTCCAGAAACCTTGTAGTCTTTGAACTCTATTTCCATCCTGGTTTTGGAGCAGAATGAATAACTTTGTATTTTAGCTTTAGTTGTCATTTTTGTCTGTTCTGATAATTTTTTTTTTTCAGTATACTTATATAAAAATGAGTAGTAAAAAGTTTATTTGGTTTCAGGGAGTTGGAACATACCCCTGCTCTTAAGAATCTGCCACATGGCTTGCATCTTCCAAATTGATAAGTAAATCCTGTTTATCCACCTTACTAAGGTAATAATTAAATCCTGTTCTCAGTGTCATGGATTATATTAGATTCATTGGTCACGTTGTGAAAGGGGACACAGAGAAACAGGGAGTTGCTTTTCTAAGTGTTGAAATGAGAGGTGTTTCATATGAAGTGTCATATGAGTCCATACCATGTCTCTTGGACAAACTATTTTGAGTACTCTGTTGCTCTGAAGCTGCTTTAGTTGCTCTTGCAAGTGAGATTGATGCCTGGGAAGAAGAGGGGAGAGACTGGCTCTCACACAGCTTGTCCTTGCGTGTTTCATGACTGTGTGTAGCTTGCCTGATCTTGGCCAACTGTGAGTTAAATACATCAAGAAGTCTAATATTAGTCCTTAATGTAGTAACATCCTTGAAGACAGGCTTTGTAGTAAAATCTAAGTATTTGCTTTAACCTTTTAGCTTTTTGAGGAGAATGTTGTTGAATGGGACCAAAGCAATTTCAATCCATGCTGAATGAAGCTGCTAGAAATCTGTCATTCCTTGAGCATATTTTCCTCTATACAAATGCACATAGTATGGGGAATAAACAAGAGGAATTAGGCATGTATGCACATCTACGAGAATATGATATTATTGCCATCAAAGAAACATGGTGGGATGGCTCCTATGACTGGAGTGTTCCATATGAAGACAGATTGAGAAAATTGAGGCTGTTCAGCCTGTAGAAGGCTGTGTGGAGACCTGATAGCAGCCTTCCAGTATCTAAAGTGGGCCTACAGTGATGCCAGAGAGGGACTCTTCATCAGGGACTGTAGTGACAGGACAAGGGGTAATGGGTTTAAACAGGGGAGGTTCAGGTTAGATATAAGGAGGCTCTTCACTGTGAGGGTGGTGAGGCACTGGAACTGGTTGCCCAAAAAAGTTATAAATGCTCCATCCCTGTCAGTGTTCAAGGCCAGATTTCACAGGGCCTTGAGCAACCTGGTCTAGTGTGGTACTAGATGATCTTAAGGTCCTTTTGAACCCAAATCATTCTATGGCTCTATATCTATTAGTGTCAATGAGATTTGTAGTTAGGGGTAGGGAATGGCAATGTCCAGTCCTTAAAGAATCATCACAATACAGTAAAGTGTGGGACTTGATATAGAAATCTCTATATTGCTGTAGAAAAATACTAACACTAATACAATAGGCTATTACAAGCAGGTAAGTCTTCTGTCATGCAAATGCGATCTAGGCTTCGTGCAAGAGTGTTAGTTTAGGTGTCTAGTGTGAAGTTAGTACTAATCTTAAAGGGAGCAATTGGAGTCTGGTGCTGTGAGGGCTGGCCACCACCTAGCAACTAATGGTGTTGTGCTGGCTCGGCTCAAACTCAGATAAGGAATAAAAATATTTTCCTCCAAATCTAAATGGAAAAATGTAGAGGTATTTGTATGGGGCACCAGCTGTGCATGTGACGCAGGACAAACTGACAGGAGTGCTTATCCAAGTGTTTTAGAGAAAAGTGGGGGAGCTGGCGGCTGCTCCTGTTTCTTCTGGTGTGGTTTTTAAGTAGTTACATTCAAACATGAAAAAAATAGAGTGTACTGATATGAACATGAACAAAGAAGAAAACTAAAAGCCCTGATGTCCTTATGGCCCTCCCTTCTCTCTTTGGAAATGTGCCTTTCTCTTCAGTTTTTTGTCAAAATATTTAGCAGATGCTTGGTTTCTTTTAGTGTTTTAAGCAAGCGAGTCTTTGAAATAACTGCCTTATGGGTTCGCCAGGATTATTCAGGAAAAAGTATTAGTGTTTAGCTGATACTTAAACGCTCTTTGATCTTGAATGCCCTGTTCCTCCCTTTAAGTTATAGCAGCAGCTTTCAACAAGCAGCAACCCCATTACTGTTTCCTTTACCTTTCTATTTGGCGTTACTGTGTAGAATGTGGAGATTAAAGGGAATAAAATAGTTACTTTCTGGCCTCCTAAATTCTCAAGGTGTTTTTTTTCATCAGGCTGCCGCATTATTTGAGTAATCACTGTAACTGGTTGTGCTGCTTGATACATGCTGTGCTCATGTAACTGTCTTACTGTAATGTATGTAGCTGAAATCCATGTATGTTTACTGTCTGTCATATAGCACATACTGGTGTTGCAAGCTCTAATGCTGATGTGGAACAATACTGGGATGTGTCTGTCATTGACAGCCGACTAATTTTGCTGTAGTAAAGCTATTCTGACACGGGATGGAAGAAAGCCAAGTTAACACTTATGAAATTTGTAGCTTAAGCAACAATGCTCAGCATTTAAATTGTAACATAGTAGTAAGAGAGTGTAGTACTTATGATGACATCAGTATCTAGTTTGTTTTTATAGAGTTTTATAAATGCTTAAAATTATGTGAATGTGTACGTATTGTAGGATACGTGGAATGTACAAGGGCAAAGGCTGGAGCAGTTTCATGCTGTTTCCCCACACCAGAAGGTTCGACTGCAGACTGTCTCAGGTTTGGCCATGGTTTGGCAGGTGGCAAGAAAATCCAGCACAGGGCTATATTATCTTTCTGAACCTAGCCATCATATTCATAATTTTTCCAGTGCTGTAGCAAAATGGGTTCTGACCTTCGGAGAAAGTTTTTCTGCACTGTGTACTTGATACTTAGTTTTGCTTCTTTCAGTTTAGCAAGAGGCAGACCAGAGATTCTTCCATTCCTATGAATAGCTGGGCACCAGTGGTTCTTCTGAGCAAGGTGCTGGTTTTGTGTTAGGCCAGTGCTATTTTGGCATTGGGAATGGAAACAGTGTGTGACCTTAAATGTAAATTTAGCTAAAATAAAACAAGACTGGTGGATGATACATAAATATTAGAGGATGAATCTTGTAGTTAACATCTGCTGACTATTTAGGATTAAAAATCTCTTTATTTTGGCAAGATAGGACTCTGATCACAGCAGCAGTCTGTTGAACTAAATGACTGGAGTGTTCTTCCCCTAGTCGGGTTTCTTTTTTTCCAGTTACATCTTGCAGCATGTGATTAGTTTTTATTTTGCTCCATTGACTTCTGACCTTTGTTGAAAGTGCCAAGTTCTTAAAATCTGTCAGAAAATCTCTTCCTGTTTTGTTGTCTTCTAGGTGTTGGTTCAGTGTCCAGGTATTTCGGGTTTTTCTTGATCCATCAGGTCATTCTTCTGTGTCCCAAACCCCAACCTCCTCCCACCCCCTGATGCTTTCCAAAATTTTCTGGAACAGTTCCTCAACATTTATCAAAGTTCCTCAACAACTTATCAAAGCCCAGAGCCTGCTTCAGTGTTTTAGTACCCTTTCACTTGTGAAGGGGAAAGGGGGGTGGTGTGTGCATGCAGTGCTGCATGCCTTCTGTTAACATGTATCTTGCTCAGCAGTATTTGAATACTTCACCTCTACATGGTGGGGAGAATGTAATAAACAGTTCCTTCCTCTAGCATGGGTCTTGATCTCATATGATAGGGCTTTGGCAGGGGATTATCGGATTCAGGAAAATTAAGTAAGTTTCGGAGACTGTTGTTGGTCTCATTTTCCCATAAATACTCTTTTCAGCCTTGTGTTGTGACCTGGCTCACAAGTAAGCATAACACTGGATGTTTAAGAAACTAGTTATTTTCCATCTTTAAGCCTTTCACAGCTGGCAAAACTTGTTTCTTTTGCTGTCTGCTTTATGAACAGCCATTTAGCCCACAAGACATTTGAGTTAAAATACCATGTTTCCATGGGAATTGTTACTTATTTTTTTCCCCTTCAACCTTCTTATCCTTCTTCTTTCAATTCTCTGCAGAATGCTACTGCTTCATGTCTTGAAGGGTACATGTACAGACTTTAGAAGCAGCTGCAAAAGGGAGGCAAGTACTTCGTAGCATGGCATCACAGCCCTTTTACACAGCAGGAGAGGAAAGGACTAATGAGAAACGGGTGAAAAGAAAGGAATATGGAAGGGCAATGAACAGAAAGCATTTTTTTCATGTTAGGATGTGTATTGCTGTTTGTAGAGTATTTGTGACCTACCCTTTTAAGTGGTTGAGCTCAACTTCCAGTGCAGCATTTTATGTTGAAGTTGTACTTGACTATGACACATGACAAAAACATACGATGTGTTGGATACAAGGTTGTTCTTTAAAAAAAAAAAAAAAATCAAAGCCACCAACCAAAACCACCCCAAAACACCAAACAAAACCAGAACAACAAAAAAAAAGCCAGAGTTTGTAGTCTTTTAGCTCCAGTTAATATTAAGGAACAAAACGCTTAGCTGTTCTGTTAAAAGAGTTGTTCTTAGCCCTTCAGAACTGCATGTGATCAGAAAAAGATTATAGATTAACTAAATATTTCAAATTGCCCTCAACCTTGGTTGACAACAAAAATGTGAGTAAACCCTTTATTACTGGGTAGGAGTGTACCAGGACATGCATCCTTTTTTCCCATTGAGCAATTCTATCCTCCCAGAACTCGTGACATTCCCAACCTGCTCGTGTCTGCACAACAGGAAAGTGTGTACACACCGCTTATTTTCAGCTTTAGACATCTTAGTAAGGGATGATGATCTTGTGTATGAATATAGAGTCTGATTACTTCCTGAGGGATGTAGGAGTGCAGCCCTCTGACCCTGAATTGTCAGACAGTAATAGGTCAAAATTGGGTTGAAGAAAATATTTTAGGACTATTATGAAACAGTTATTACAGAAAAAATGCTGTGCATTTAATTTAACTTTAGGCATAGTTTAACTCCATGGAATTTCTAGTTTCAGTGCAACAGTTATTTTAAATTTGGTTCATTTATGAATATTTCACTAGCAGAGTTTTATATGTATAGTACGTAGAAAACCCCAAGGTGTGTATTTTTGCTGATAAATATCCTAGTGAATTTAGGTTAGCAGAGTAAGGCAACTGGCACAGCTTATTCTGAGTGGTGTTGTGCCTTAAAACTTCTGTAGTTACAAATCTGTTTGTGTGGCCTGTGCCTTAAATGGTGGTATAGAGAAGTGTAAGAATAGGTCTAATACTGTACACGTGATGACACTTATTTCTGCTATGTAGCCTTTTATAAAGAAATCTGTGGAACAGGTTCCCAGATGAGATCAGAAGAACATTAGACAATACTGCTTTTCTCGTGATGTCCTTAGGCAGACTGGTGTTAAGAGTTTCTTGTAAATGTTGATTATTCTAGGGGTGGGAGAATCTTCCAGCCTTCTTATAATGATTTCCTAACCTTCGATCTGTGCTTTTTTTTTTTTTTTTCTTTTCTTGCAGACCTTTCAGCAGCCCAGAGAAAATTTGCCCATTCTCTAAGAGACTTTAAATTTGAATTCATTGGTGATGCAGAGACAGATGATGAAAGATACATAGGTAGGTAAGAAGTGACTATAAATGGCTATATGTTGCCATGCCATCCTGCAATGTGATTAAACTTACTTTTTTTTCTGGTTTTGTATTACAGATGCATCACTTCATGAGTTCTCAAACTTCTTAAAAAATCTGGAAGAGCAAAGAGAAATTCTGGTGAGTTGCAAGAAGAATTTTAAAAAGCTGTCCATATAGCAAAGAATAAGATGAAAGTTTTACAGCTGCTTACTGCTTTGTTAACCACCAGGATGTTGATATCAGTAACTTAACAGCAAAAGCTTTTGTTGTGCAGCCTCTGATTCTGTAGTCCAGAGTTACAGACAGCAGCTAGTTCTCATTAAAGAAGAAAGCTGTTATGGTAAGGGCAGATAACTGGTTTAAAATGGCAGTGCCCTGGTACATGATGGCTGGGGTGAACTGGAAGATCATTGTAAGGTTGCTTATCATTCATAGAACAAAAAAAAAAAAAGAGAAAGATTTAATACTGCAACAGGACACCCAAGGTTGGGAAGTTGGCCAAACTTGGATCCAGGATCTGTGTGACTGCAGCTTCAACACTTAGGTGATGTGGGATGCAGTCTGTAGGCTGGCTGCAGTAGCAGACTTACAAACCTTATTTCGTGGGGTTTTTTTTTTTTTTTTTTTTTCTTTCCCTGTAGGTGAGCCTTTCCAGTGGAGGGTTGTATCTGCAAACATTTAGTTGCTCTGTTGTGTAGCAGGATGTGTTCTTAATTAAGGTGCCTGTCATTGCCGCACATAAGCAGTGCACTGAAAGCTCTGCAATACACCTTGTTATCTTGATTTCCTAAACTGTCCAGAATATGGGGTGTTTCTTTCTGGATGGTACCATGGTCCTTCTCTCCATTTGCATGCCTAACTTTTAGAGCAGGGATTCATAGAGCAGATGATGTCTACCCAATTTTCTTCTGAGTGTGGTCAGACCCCCACCTCTAGGAAATGCTCTTATATCTGCCTAGATAGCAGTTATGTTCCTCAGTATTTGGCATGTGATTTTTCTCTTCT
>NW_009920459.1:212814-226403 GCF_000696875.1 Nestor notabilis | reverse complement strand
CATTCCTGAGAGGAAGTTGAGACTAATCTGTGTTCTGCACTCATCTCTGCCAGAAGCTGTGCCTGCAGTGTAGGAGTATGTAGATAAGTGAGAAAAGAACTTGTGAAGATTTTTTTTCCAACACTTCTTTCTCTGGCGGTCCCAAGTCCAGTAATAGTCATGGAGTTATGGTTCCTTAAGTGTGCTGTGTTATGTCCTGGTATGTTGTTCTGATCTGGAACCACATTTGGGTCAGAATTAGGATCTATGTAGTTACTTGCACATTCCCAAAGAATACTCCTTGTATGCAGTAGAGACAATTATTCAGTATCTTGAGTTGTTTTGCTAAATTGTAGGGATTTGCTCCAATATGTTTGAATGTTGCTTTTGTTTTTTGTAATTCTGAAGTGTAGTCTTTACTCTGCTTTTTCTTGCCAGACGTAGCTGTATTTTATTTTGATGAAATTGCGTACATCTAATTAGTGAAAGTATTTGGGAAGGTTTAGAATGAAAAATACTTTATAGCCTATCACTTTTCCATACTTTTCCACACAATTTTTATACCAGTTTTTTGACAGATGTCAGCTTCAGGACTTTGGAATTATGTGGCATGTTTCAGTGACTCTGTCAATACATCTTCAGCAGTGGTAGTTTGCCAACCCAGCAGACAGTGCAAAATCCAGTGCTGTCTTGTCTAGTAAACCATTCTTCAGACTGAATGCTACAAAACAGTATTATTTATTTTTTACAATGATCATCTTACACAGAAGACATTATCATACTAAAAGCTAATTAATATCAACTTCTTGATAAGAAAAGGGTGAAATGCAGTATTTGTTAGACAGTGACTGATTAAGTTGAGAGTATAAAATATGTGGGGCAAATAGAAATTCCAAATAGAAACAGAGTATATTCTCCGAGTTAGTAGATGCGTGGCCTTTTCACTGCATATGTAGTCGAGCAAATGTTATGCATAATTTATAAAGTGAGTTAATGTAACAATGGCCATAAAACACCCATTGAGTTCTCAATGGGTGTTTAGCAGTGCCATGAGCTCTAGGGATACTCCCATGGATATTATTAGGACATGCCGCACTCACGGATGTTTGGAATCAGATCAAGGAACCAAACAGTTTCTGTTAAGACGCAAAGTATGTAGCAGGATTTTCTTTCAAAAGCATTCAGCCTTCTTTGTTAGGAGTGCTCTTTACTGAGAATTTTTCCCCTTATCGTTTTGAAGATGACCAGAAGGTGTCTGACTGCTCACTTCAGTTTCAGTGCAGAATTGCAGATAAGTTCCAGTCGCATAAAGTAAAACTAAGAAATCGATGAATAATTATATGACAATTTTAACTTCTAGGTATTTGAGAAAAGGTTTGGTTTGGTTTGGTTTGGTTTTTCTTCCAGAACCATATTGTAAATGAAACAAATTTGAAAGTAATGTTTGTGGTGAATCCAGAGTCCCTAAAACTTTCTATTAGTGTTTACCGTAAATTTACTTGTTTGGTTATCATTTGTCTGGTGAATAGTAATTTGGTGGATATTTAATAATTTCACTTAGATGCTGGAGTCTTGCATGTCGTGGTTTTACTGTTTCTTCCAGCTCCTTCAAAGGCTTCTGAAATTAAGTCCCAATTGTCAAAGGGTTTATTGCTTGTGAAAAGGGAATACAGCATTAATCCAAATATTTAACTGAAATTGTTACGGAGCGGCCAAGACAAAAACAGATTAAATTTTTTTTCTATGGCACCATAGCTTGGTGACGTTACCCAGGGCATATAGGAAATAGGTCATTTTGTCCTTGAGAGTATTCTGGACATTATTTTTACTCGTTAAGGATGAATGAAGTTGTAGGACTTGTATTCTGCTCCTTTGACATTACAAAAGTGTTGTGGAAGTGCAGGAATGAAAGGTAACTTCACAAGGCTAGTAGGAGAAGGTTGAGGATGAAGAAGCACTAATATGGCAATGCTAAGATGCTGGCCCAGCTACTTAGCCGTTATCCTACTGGTCAGAGAGAGCCCAAGCTTCCCCCCAACCCAGGTCCGGTTCTCCTGACAGCAGAAGCAGGTTTGATTCTTGTGATAGACTCAGAACCACAGCTCCTCTGGCTGCCCTCATTTAAGCAATGTTGGGCTACCTGGTAGGTAGATACTGATTGCCTGTGGTTGTTATCTCTTTCCTCCTTCTTCACCTTCCTTTTTATCACCTTCATACCTCCTTTCTTCCATACCAGTCTTCTCCCAAATAACCAGCCTATCCCTAATTAGTATTCTCCATTGATTCCAATCTTGCTAAATCATAATCAAATTTGATAGCACTTGTACTGTTCCCTCAGTAATCTCAGCAGTGCTTGGCACTACTGGTGCAGTCACCTGATGTGCTGGCTGTTCATGCTTCCCTTCCATGGAAGCTGCTTCTAGAGTTTACCTGTTTGTCACGTAAGTCTCTTAACCATGCTGGAAGTCCAGTCAGCCCGCATGGCAACTTTGAGCATCTCTCATAGTTATGGGCCGTGTTCAGCAATGAAGTGCAAGGTCCTACACCTGGGTCGGCAAAACCCCAGGCACACCTGCAGGCTGGGTGGAGAAGAGATTCAGAACATCCCTGTGGAGAAGGACTTGGGGGTGTTGGTTGATGGCTTGACATGAGCCAGCTTCAGTGTGAACTCACAGCCCAGAAACCAACTGTATCCTGGGCTGCATCAAAAGAAGCATGACCAGCAGGTCAAACTAGGTGATCCTGCCCCTCTACTCTGCTCTCAATAGACCTCACTTGGAGTATTGTGTCCAGTTCTGGTGTCCTCAACATAAAAGGACATGGAGCTGTTGGAGCAAGTCCAGAGGAGGGCCACGAGGATGATAAGAGGGCTGGAGCACCTCCCGTATGAAAATAGGCTGAGAAAGTTGGGGCTGTTCAGCCTGGAGAAGAGAAGGCTGCGTGGAGACCGCATAGCAGGCTTCCAATATCTGAAGGGGGTCTATAAGGGTGCTGGGGAGGGACTCTTCATTAGGGACTCTAGTGGTAGGACAAGGGGTAATGGCTTCAAACTTAAACAGGGGAACTTTAGGTTAGATATAAGGAAGAAGTTCTTTACAGTGAGGGTGGTGAGGCACTGGAATGGGTTGCCTAAGGGAGCTGTGAATGCTCCAACCCTGGCGGTGTTCAAGGCCAGGTTGGACAGAGCCTTGGGCAACATGGTTTAGTGTGAGGTGTCCCTGCTCATGGCAGGGGGGTTGGAAGTAGATGATCTGAAGGTCCTTTCCAACCCAAACTATTCTATAGTTTGCCTGCAGCCCTGCCAGATGTGTGACATGTGACAATGTCAAGTATACTGAGATGATCCGTGACAAGTGCTGGTCTAACCTATTCTTTAGAAAAGTTCCAAGAACAGGGATTTCTCCAGTTTTGCTCCAATGTTTGTTTATTTTTTTTTTTCACCTGATATTCATCTTAAGTCTCATTTACTGCAAGTTAACCTGGGAATTTCTCTTCAGTAGTCGTGGAGTAAAACTGATTGTTTTTTCTTCACAGCAGTACTTTCAGTTACCCTTTTAAAGTGGTGCTTTACATCTATGTTTTTCCTTACTCAATTTAATCACACTGATTTTAGACCATCTCTCTTTTGTGTAAAAACTACTTTTAACACTGCTTTCTGAAAGCACTGACATTTTTCTCTTGGATTTATGTCACTCACCATGTATGTTAATGTGGTGGAGTTATTGGTAAGCCACTCAATAAATTGCTGCTAAAAACTGGATCATGCAAGAAATGGCTGTGGTTTCCTATATGATGCTTGAAATGTCCTCTTAGCTGAACGGGTATTCTTCGGGGTAGTTTTGCAACCAGAATTTTGTTTTCTTATTCTTCCTGTGGTTTAATTGTGAAGACTAGGTTTTACCGCTTTTGCAAATGTCATGTGAGTCAGCGTCAAAGACTTTGTTGAGATCAGCTACTGTGCTGATACCAAAAAGGAAACTAGATACTGTTCTTAACAAATTTAAAGTAGCTTTTAACCCTCCATAGTGTGTTTAGCACTTTTGAGTATCAAAGTCGCTGTGTCTGGTGTGTAACATTCTTAGTTCCTGCTTTCTCCTCCCTTTCCCACTTTTAAGTTGCTGCTGTATTTGCTTTTCTACCATGCTCTGGGACCTTGCTGCCTCTCCCTTTAGTTTACTTTGCTGAGTTCCTAAACTACTCTGAAGCAAAGTTTCTTCCGACTTGAATGCAAATAATTCTTTAGTAGTGTAATGTAGGAATACATCTAGTTATTCTTAAGAAATCCTTAGTTTCCTTAACATCCTTTTTTTTTTTCTCATTTTGTTAAATGGCTTGCTGTAATTACCTGTATTTTTTTTCCTTTATGAAGATTATTAAAATCTGCTGTTCTCTTACAGTCAGTTGTTGGTTGGTTTTAACCTTCTTTCTAGTTAAGTAATGGTTTTTAGCTTCCTTCCTGTTTTCTGACGTACGTATGAAGAACCCCTTTTCTTCAGGGTTTTGTCTCTTGCCAAATAAAACATGTTTTTGCCTTAGTCTTCCTAACTTTGAGCCTAAGTACTTGTGTATTTCCCTTCTACTCCATCACATTTCTCTTTGTCTAGGGCTTCGGATACAATTATATGCACCTTTCTGTATTTCCTGTCATTTCCCAAGGCAATATAAACTCACTAGCTTACTTTGATATGGTGTCTTCTATTTCCTGCTACAGTTTTGGCACACTTTTACTCCTTTGGATATCTTCAGAAGATGCTACATAGTTCTTTTTTGAACTGCCTCCCCTTTTTTTCTTAATTTTCCAAAAAAGAAAGACTACTGTTCATATGCCAGAAGTATTTTTGCAGTCCTCACCTCTCAAAAATAATTTTGCGTTCTTTGTCGGTTTAGCGAGTTGTCAGAATTAAATTCAAAATAGCATCTCTCTGAAAAGCAGAATTATTTCCAGCATATATCAGGATCATAAGAAACTCTTTCTCTATGGATTTGTAAAGAAATATGTTAGTGAAGTTACTATTTTATTCTTTCTTCCTGTTCTTCCTCTTAAAAAAGAGGGAGAGAGGTTTCCCAGTTGTGGTTTCCCAAGTTCAAAGAAGTCATTAAAGTTCAAAGGCATACACTTACAAGGCTAAAGATAGAATTTCAATAATCTGTGCAAATATGTACATAGGCTTATTTATATTTACTTACACTTACCTTTTACAATGAGGTATTTAAGTGTGTGAGTGTTTGTTTCACAGGTTAAGTGCTCACTTAACACATAGTATTTATGAATAGCTTACTGTTACATTTTGTTCAGTGACTCTTTGTATTATCTTACACTAGTTACCTCTGCTGTTGAGATGGTGGTACTAATATTTTCCAAGCTGTTCTTTGGTCCTCTGCACATGCGTAATTAAAGGTTCATAAATCTTAATCTCTCTTCACAGTAATCTGAAGAAATCTGTGTGAAGGAGCAGTCAATTTACTCACTGATTTAGGGTTAAAAAAATCGATAGTTTTGAATGTAAGATGTGGTCAAGATCTATTCAGTGAGAGTTCAAGGCATTAGATAGTACTCTCTATGTTCAGATCCTTTTAAGTCTACTAACAGTACAGACTGCAAATATATCTGCCAAGACACTGGAGAAGACATAATTTTTGAACACTTCTGAAAAATTAGGCTGCCAACAGCATATTCAACATTCCAGATGAAGAAATAGAGGCACAGAAGTAGCATTTGACTACCTTAATCACATGACCTAAATCCCTTTTTTCTTGTGCGAATTGTCCAATTTAACATTTTCCAGTTTTAGAAACAAGCAGAACAATTGCTGTTGTATCTTATTTCCCAGCCTTCATTTTTACTCTGTGTGGCATAAGGCCAGATGGCAATCATATATGGAATATAAGGAACATGAATGAGGAATTATGACTACTTAAGGCACATCTCTATGTTTTGGTGGTTCCTGACAGTGAATGTTTGTTTGTTTATTTTTTTAAATGTTATATACAGACTTTGGAAGTTGTTTTGTGAGTTACATATGACCTTGTGCACATAAATTAAAGATGACTGTTGTCTATACAGTAGAAAAATTACAAAGCCAGTTCTGGGTACATTCCTCCCACCTCTGAGTGAACATGCATAAAAAGTTCTGTTATCACTAGCTTCCTCTTCCAGACAATGTTGTGGTCTCATATGCATCAACATAACTGACCAGAGCATTTTCATTCTGCTATTTCATCAATGGGAAATGTTTGGAATTTGCATTGTAAAACTGTCACCAGTTTGGATTTTGCTGGTTGTTAATAACATCACTGTTTCTTGTGGCAGTCAGCGCCGGCAATAATTGAGCAGTTCATTCTTGACTGAACACTGAACCCCTTGTTCACTGTTGGATTTCTTTCCTTTAAGTGACATCTTTTTGCTCAGCAATGAGCTTTGCTGTGCATGATGAAAATGGGCATTATGCTATTTGCTTTCCTGAGCAGTCTTTTTGCTTTGTTAGTATCTTTTTATGACCACTGATCTCAAAGCATGGACTAAAAGCGCTTCTCAGCTTGTACTGAGAACCAGACCGATGTTCTGTTGAGCCTCACTGTTCTGCTCTTCCATTGTCGGTTTGCTAAAGGCAGGTCTGTCTTTGGAGGAGTTATCTACAGCTTTTACCCACATCAGATGGGGAAAAGCTGATTTGTTGCTGTTTGTGAAACTCCCTCTCTTTCTTTCCTCTTTTGTTATGTTTATGGCTTTGTAGTATTTTTCCCTTTATAGTGTAATGTATTTCATAAGAATAAACTTATTAAAAAGCCAGGACTATTAAGTAGCTTTTAGTAAATAATCTTTACTAAACTCCATTGTCTTAATTAAATAATCTTTTTCTAAAAAACAAAAGAATTTGTATTGTTTCCTAATGAAATTAAATTAATTTTTGAGGCCAGCAGTTTAATGGCAAGTGAATCAATGCGAACAGAGCAGAGCACAGCATAGCAGCTAGGTCATAGTAGGCATTTTTAGCTGTATGTCCTTTAGACCAGCAATAAAATTCCTCTGAACGGGAAGTGACCTTTGACTAGAAGCGGGGGACTTGGGTCTCCTGCTGTTACATTCTCTGTAAGTCAAGGCTGCTGCTTTTAAAAGAGCTAGAAAGTGTGGTCAGAGCACAGGGGAGTGCCTGTAGTGTGGCTTGTGGGGCAGTGGACCAGTGGTCTAGGAAGTTCCCCTGGAACAATTTGAGGAAGTTGTCATCATCTTACTAAACTCTGGGGACAGTTTTCTGGAACACTTAAGAGGAAGGTGATTTGTTTTGTTGTGTGTGCCTCCTGGCATCTTGGAAATGTACTAAATATATTGTCTCCAAGATAGATTGATATATCCACCTGACTCTTGTTACAGCATAGCTTCCTACACAGCAGGTGAATCCAGAGAAATGGACATCACATTTTTTAATAGCTTCTGCACACATGCATACCCAAGTATTAATGTGCAGTGAGACTCCCCGTAAAATTCCATCAGTCTGTAACACCCATGCCTGTAGTCCCAATGTGTGGCTGAGGGCATTTCATTATTTAAGATTATATAGCTACAGGGAGAGCTCAAGAGCAGTGAGAAAATCCAGACACTTATAAGAAGATAACTTGCATTTGAAAACAAAGGCATTTTGGGTGTGGGTTGCACTGACTGCAATCAGTGCTCCAGTTAAATCAAACCAGTGTTGAGAAGTCGTTAGAGAGACACTGCTCGATCTGCAGGAGAGTTTGGTGTGCAACTAACTGGAAGCACATCCCTGTAACTGTTGTTCTCAGAAAGAGAACAGGAGAACAGGAAAACAAAGAGAGTGAGGTTTCACAAGTAACATCTGATGTCCTCAAGTAGTATCAGAATCAGCTTTATTAGGCTGAATGTTGCAATTTCTCAGGCAAAACACAAGACCTATATCCTCTGGAGGCAGAAGTGCAGCTGTAGGCAGTAGATTTCCTTATTAGAATGTAAATTTATTTAGCAGCAGTGTTAACTACTTTTGCTATTGAATCACTGCTAGGTATGTCTTCCTTTCCACATTCTCAGTTACAATCAGTAGGGCAAAACTTCCTTCCCAGGTCAAGTTTCATTGACACTTGTTCAGTTTCATGAGCTCTGCCCTCCTGACTGGCAGCCTCCTTCTATGCTTTGTTGAGGGGAGAAACAATCCTGCCCCTGTCTACAAATAAATCTTTACAGTTGGTGCACTGGGAAACTTAAACCTCTATTTTCTGTTTGGCATCTCATCTGCATTCCAGTTTCTGGGGTGAGAATTTGGAACTTGGCACTCCAGTGTTGCTTTGCAGGCTGCAGCAAAGCATATGTTCATGGCTTCTTTTTTTCCTTAGTAAACCTGTCTTGTATGGGAGAATGCTTAGATTCAGAATGGAGCAGAGTCAGCGTACATATTTATCTCACCCCCAGTTGTTGAGGAGCAATGTCTAATTTCTGGTTTTTCCGGTAAAGCTGAAGTCTAAGGACGTTTTTAGGATGAAAGCTGGGATGCCACTGTTGCTTTTGTCTAATAGGCAAAACAAATTTTGATTAACTTAGGTTGGTCTAGCCTTTGTAGCCACAGGGCTTGGACTGAGCTTCTGGACAGCTTTTGTGGGTTGGATACTCCCTTTACAGCACACACAAGCAGCCTTCCTCCTCTGCAAGACAAGCCTGGTTGTACCTGGAAGAAGAGCAGGAACTTGGAGACTGCTCCTGCCAGCTGCAGGAAGCTGAGAAAGCATGAGGAACATGGAATGCTAGTGGCTGCTGCTGTCTGTTGGGTCACAGTGCTAAGGAGGAGGTGTTCGGAGAAGCAGTTTCTCCCTAAGCAGCTATACTCTCACCTTCTCTGAGAAGGGAAGAAGTGACAGATTAATGGAGTCACTTTGTGGACTGGCACTGACTGGTCAGCTACTTGTTGGATCTTGTTGACTTGACTGATGAAGCAGGAAACAGCTGTGAATGTGCTTGCTGATGGATTTAGTCTGTGCCTTTGTGGGCTGTTCTAGGAAATGTTGGTTTGGGCCCTTTAATCTAGGGCCTGTTACTTATTTCTTTTGAAGAATATGGAGCTGGAAAAGTCAGGATTTATCACCATTCTGTACAACTTCTCTGCCTGAGCAGGTGCAGTTTTATAAAGGCGTCTGAAATTAGGAGGAGTGCTTGAAGCTGAAAGGCTGCTTTAAGATGTTGGAAATATTGGATACGGTGATTTTCTGAGATGATGATGGCAACGATGATTTTATTGCTGCTGTTGCCACGTTTATGTTCAAGTTAAGTTAGTTATTTGACCTTTTCTTGTGTGCATGGTGTAGCATATGCAGTTTCAGATTGTCTGCCTGAGGCACGTGTGCACACCGAGTTAAACATTTCTTAAAGCATTCCTGAGACTTTGACATTTGCAAAGCTGGTTAAGATACTGTTACCTGAGACGTGGCCTCTTCGTATTGATTTACTTATGACTTACGCTTGCCACAGTTGGCCTGCCAGATTTTAAAATGAAGTATTTATTCCTCTCAGGTAGGTTTGGATAGATCAGAGGTAGAAAAAAAGGAATGAAATTTTTTTGCGGCTTTTAAATAGTATATTCCTATCATCATAATCTGCCAGGATTAGAGGAGTGGAGGGACAAAATTTAAGAGTCGAGACAGAACTTGAAAGAACTTGAAGAATTTTATATTAATGAATATTTAACTTAAACGTCTAATGTAAAACTTACGTTTTAACATGGTCCTAGCTCTTAAGGAAGGCAGAAGCGATAATGAGAAATATATTCAAGTGATTCGTAGCTTATTTCCTTATACTGGGAGAATTTTACTCTTTTTCCTAGTGATCTGAAGATTAGGAGGAAAGATAAAAAATGTCATTTTGAGTTCCCAAGTTATAAATAAAGGAAGTTAACAGTGAACAGCAGTGTAAGTAATGTGGTTTTTTTTTGTAAATAAGTATGTGTCTTTTTGTAGCTTTTCATGATAAGCGCTGAAATCTAAGTACTGGAGAGCAGTGCAAATGCTTCTCTATTTAATCTAGTATCATGCATATTTTAATTATGAACTTGGTTTTTATTTCTGCCAGTTAGAACAGCAGCTCTGTAATGCATTGTTAAATTTACCAGTCAAGTCTTAATTAACAGTTCCTGTTTATGCACACCAAGTTGCATGCTCATTTCAGTTAGGAGGAAATACTCCTCTCATTTTTATAGCTGAGCCTGGTATGAAGTTCCATGAGAATAACCAAAGATCTACAAAATCCCACTTCACCAAGAAACACTCAGGAGCCCTGTTGTTTAACCCAGACAGAGAAAGGTCACAAGTCATAAATACCTGTATCGCAGGCAAAATTCTGTTGGAGAGGCATCTGTTAATGAAAGTTTAAGTTGTGCAAAAAGAGAAACGTGGTTTTTCTGGAAGGAGGGGAGGCTTGGTTTTCATTTAATGATAAAACTTACTGGCAGCAGTGGAATCTGTTTGTTGGCAGTCGCTGAGGGAACATCTTATTTTGATTTAAAGATTATTTTCTGCTTCAAACAAATTCCTCTAGTGGTTCCTGTGGTTAATGCTGCACAGGAGTCTAGCAGACCAAGTGATTTGCAGCCAGCCCTTCTGGTTTATTAACCACAGCCTTTTTTGCCCTTTTTATTTTCTTTTTTTTTCTTTTTTTTTTCCCCCCTTTTTTTACCTTTTCTCTTTCTGTTACATCAAGGTGCTGTTTTTCTTTGACTTCATGGTCAGCATACATTCACTGCCTGTTGACCTTTTGTTTCACTTTTTTGTGTAAATGTTCTAACAACTAGTAAGCAACTTGTTTGATATTTATTTTTTGCCTTCTGATCATTTAAATGCTCAGTTTCTACCTTTAAATGCTTTTAAATGGTTCCGCTAACCATGGTGCTCTTACCTCCTGTCAGCTACTGTCATCCTCGCTGAGTTGTGCTCTGAGGAGGCCTCATGGCTTTCTCCCTCACTTTGTCATTATAGAGAAAATAATTTAAACCTCTTAAAGTTTTCCAGCACAGAAGGACTATTCTGTCATTTCCACAAGCAGTTCTCCAGTCTGACTGCCTTGCTTGCCTGCCCTGGCTCTCTGCTGATGGGAGTGGATGCAGCTCAGGGAACGAATGTCTCTACAGCCACCAAAAGTATTCCTACAGCCTTGGAATGAACTCTTCAGAATATCCCTTTGCTGGGCTGGCGACGTGGCAGAAGTTACTCTGTTGTCCTTCTCCCATCCTCCAGCTCAATGCAAGACTCTCCTGTGTTGTGGTTAGCTTGGTGCTGCTGTACACTTCAGAAAGTTTAGAAAGAAGACAGGTTCGCTGGTTAGTTTGGTTTTGGTTTTTTTTTTTTTTTCTCCCACCAAGGGTGCACTGAGGGGTTCTTCAAGTGTTTGTTGATAAAATCAGGATGTAGAAAGAAAAAGTTTGGGCCACAGGAATAAGTGCTCTGAAGTTAGGAAGTATCTGTTACATGGATGACTGTGCAACCATGCAGTTTGGCCCAGACTTGCCCGATATTTGGGTTTTCAGTTAGCTACATAGGTTAGTGTGCTGCCATGGCTGCTTTAAAGTCTGGGTTGCTCTGGTTACAGTGAATTGGCAGGATGACTCCCCCTGTAATCCCTGCATGGCTCCGGGGATGGGTGGGAGCCCGCAGTGCTGTTCAGATTTGTGGTGTGCCAGATCTCTAATACATCCCACTTGTGTTTTATGATAAGAGCTTTTCAGAAGTATTCCAGAAGGCTAGTTTAAGCCTGTATTGTTTTATATGAAACTTTTCATTCTTGGGGGGGGGGTGAGGGGGGCGAATTAAGGATCCCACCTGTTCCTCCACACCTCCAACACTCTTGCCATCTTTTCTGTGCTGCTGTTGCATTCAAGAAGTTCCAGCTTCTGCTGAAATTTCAAATGTTTCAAGTGTTAAGTCTTGTTTGCAACAAACCTGCTCCATCTCCAGTGAAATTTCATGTGATCTAGAGACTCTTGTTTTCTGGCCACATCTAATAAGGTACAGTTTTTTACTTATACAACATATTATGTCATTTTTCCTTGTCTTTAGTATGGCTATGAGGCTGTTTATCGTAAGTGCACTGGAGGATACCCACTCAGTCAACTAAACTTCTTGTTTCTTGACTTAACACCTTTTGATTTTATAACTTTGATTAACTTAAGGTTTTCTTAAAATGCTTAAATGTAAATATTTCAAAATATCTATATATCAAAGCCTAATGGCTTTAACGGTATTGAAAGATTATTATTTGCCACTCTATAGTCTATTCTGCAGTTTGTAGTATTTCTTGTTGCAGAAATTGCTGTGTTCCCAGATGAAAAACGTTTGTCCCGTGTCTCATTTTGGTATTCGGTCATTGGGAGTGTCTGCACAAGCAAAGAAGGCTGCACAAGTAATGCAATTGCAGTTTTGCTGAAATTTCTGCATTTGTTTTACAGTTAATTTTCCTGAGAGTGGATTGAAATAAGAGATAGAAATTTGAAAAGCTTGAATGAGCTCAGAGATGTGATTTTTTTGAGTTAGGACTTAGGACTCCTGACTTGGATGCTTCTCCTTTATTTTACCCCAGAGCTTGCTTACTGTCTTCTTTTTATTGCTGATGGTACAGTGACTCATCAGTCTAGCTACAGAAACCTAACCCGTGCTTCTTTTTTTTTCTTTAGGCACTCAGTGTTACTGAAACTCTGATCAAACCTTTGGAAAGATTTAGGAAAGAGCAGCTAGGAGCTGTAAAGGTTTGTCTTGCCTTGCCTTTATGATGTTTAACTTCTCTACTTGGATTATATTGCAGTAATGACATGTAATTGGCAGAGAGATACTGTTGTTTATATTTCATGTATTCACACTTCCCCCACACACACACTTTGAGAACTTGCTTCAGAAACAAATGGAAACTATGTTTCAAGAAGAGAAGAATGTGTTGTCCTATTTTCCAATCCCCTTTATCTCTTGTATCTGGAATAGGAGCAATCCTGCTGACAGCCTGCCCCCTTTCTTGATGGGTAACCCTGTTCTGCTTTGTATCTGCTTGCAGTTGCACAATCAGAGGCTGAAAAATATTAATTACTCAAAGGAGCTTGCTCATTCTTATTTTTTAACCATATTTTTGCAACCTGCAAAGTGAAAATTGCCTTTATTTTATTGCTTTGAATTGCCTCTGTATGAGTGGGGAGAAAAATAGGGATGGAGAGGTTAAAGACAAGATCCATTTAAAGTTGATTTTTTTTTTTTGTTATTGAAAGTGTTAAGCATTTTTTTTTAAGATTGTCACTATGTTGTGTACATTAAAAAAAAAAGGGGGGGCAAAGTACACTTCATGTATTAAATACAGGCTAGCTTTGGATAAAAGTAACAGGGACCTTTTCCTACTTCCCTTCTTCCAGCGAGAAATTTAAATGCTTATTAAAAAAAAAAAAGGGGAGGGGGGGAAGAGGAGAGAGAAAAGAATATTTAATGCAGTTTTCTGTTGCAAAACTCAATTCATGCATTGTTAAACTACCATCCTGCAGATGTTTTATTTTACAATTCTGTGACTTCATCAGCGGTGATATTTGATAGTCAAGATGATGTTTCCGTTATGAGAGCACTATACATTCTGATTTGAGCAGGAA